>NC_084615.1:42694777-42889777 GCF_033978795.1 Nerophis ophidion | reverse complement strand
ATAATTTCACACTTAATTCGCTCCTCAGTGTAAGTCGCACCCCAGGCCAAACTATGAAAAAAACTGCGACTTATAGTCTGAAAAATACAGTAATTGTCAAACTTAACTAATTGACCATGACAGACACAGTTGCAAAAAGTAATGTGAAAGAGGTTTTAGTGCATGTCCCTCATAATACGGGTTTGATCCTGGGATTTAGGGTCATTCTGTATGGAGTTTGCATTCTTTCCCCGTAAATAATTGCGTTCCTTCCGGGATTCCGGCTTCCTCCCACCTCCAAAGACATGCACCTGGGGATAGGTTGATTGGCAACACTAAATGGTCCTTAGTGTGTGAATGTGAGTGTGAATGTTGTCTGTCTATCTGTGTTGGCCCTGTGATGAGGTGGTGACTTGTCCAGGGTGTACACCGCTTACCGCCTGAATGCAGCTAAGATAGGCTCCAGCACCCCCTGCGTCCCCAAAAGGGACAAGCAGTAGGAAATGGATGGATGGATGTTGCAGCCTGAAACTTGCTGAATTTGCTGCTTTTTTTTTTTTTTAGAAAGTTACAGCAAAAGTTGCATAGTTTGTGTTTTTTTGGCTTTTTCACTCAAAATTCAATCAACTTGCACATAATAACACCAACATATATCTGTTTTTGTGTATGTTGGATCCTCATAAGTTCTGAAATTTTTAAAACAAACCATTGCGGAGATATTTATGAAACAATCTTGCCTTATTTCATACTTCCTCCAAACGAGCCATTTGAAGTTTGCACAACTTGTGACAATTTCCCCATTGGTGACGTTAGAAGATATCTCCATATATGGTAGGTTTACCCAAAAACCTTTGCGCGAGTCCGCCTTTGTAGTCCCACGTTGTAGTTAATAAATTCCTTCTTTTTCTCTATCCTCTTGTTGTGGGGCAGACTGGCTCGTACATGCACATGCATCATCTGTTGCCATTGCTAATACAAAGTAGAGCATGGTTTCAACTTCTATCTGTCAGTAAACTCAATATGGAAGTGCTAAAAACTGAAACGTGGCTGATAGGAAGAAGACACAGTCAAATGGAGGCACGTATATAAGACCGCCCACAAATCTTGAAGAGACGGTCAGAAAGCGGCTTGAAGATTGTCTTTAAAACATTATTTATGCAAAATGGTGAGAAATTATCATCACACTTCAACATCTCTGTCATGTAAATGTGGCCTCATTGCTGGGTCAGCATTGCAAATGAAAATATGTTCTTAATTGCCTTAACCTAGATAAATAAAGGTTAAACAACTGTACACATCTATGTAAACTAGGGAGTGAGCGCACAGGTGTGTTGCAAAATGTGTTGCAAAATGTGTATTTATAATTTTTTTGCCTGGAAGGTTTAGCGCAGTAGACAGGAACAGGAACCTGTAACACCTACAAGGGAGGACAACAATTGTGCACTTTGAGCAATAAAGAGTTGGTTTATTGTTACACACTGTTGTTTCTGTTTCGTCTACACAAGAAAAAACTAAGGTTTTGATTAGACAGTTGACACGGAAGATTTAAGTGCTACTCAAGAGAAAAATGTCATCCTTGAAAATGACACTGATTGGCCAAAAATGTCCAGGGAAGTTTCATACTTTCGACAAAGTTGCGAGGCCGCCCGTAATCTGCAGGGGGATTGGTTACATTTGCTATCAACTGCCAATTTTATTTCAGAACTTTCTTCTTTGGCTTCTTTCTGCAGGTTTTTTTTAAGTCACAATCAAGACGGAACCAGCTGTGAATGCTTTTAGATGGTGGAGAGGCCTACGGCGGCACCTGCTGATCGTTGAAAAGAGCGATACCTACTTTTATGATTCCAAATGTCTTTTCAGTTGATTTGCCGCTGTTGCAAAATAGTATCGAGAGAGCTCTGTTGACTCCATAAATATGGCAAAAATAAAAATTTCTAAAGTTAAAGTACCACTGATAGTCACACGCACACAAGGCGGTGTGAAATTAACCTCTGTATTTGACTCATGCCTGTGTTCCACCACCTGGGAGGTGAGGGGAGCAGTGAGCAGCAGCAGTGGCCACGCTTTGGATTCATTTTGCTGATATCCCCCAATTTCAACCCTTGATAAGTCCCTCCTGCTATGTCTTCTTAGGCCAGGTGCATTATAATGTCGAGGCTGTGCAGTGCGACAAATTTACTTGCATTCTGTTTGCGACCAAAAGTAGACTGTGTGACCAGAAAAAATCAAACATATTTAAACTATTTCTTTCACATTGTGACCCTAAAATAAATCCAGAAAAAGTTAATCAAATAAAGTAAAATTTGGGGAAAAGAAACAGCAGACGATGCTAGCGCGATATCAACACTAAGCACAGATGTGATCACATGTACACAGCATCGCCGCTCTCGCAACATTTAGCCACTACCAAAACAATAAGCCATTCACCTCGGATTTCATTTTAATGACTATAGATACAAACTTGATAGTAAATAAACCCACTGCTCATTCTTGTGGATGGTGTTTTAACGTTTAAGAGACATGCTGTAATGAAACAAGTAAACAGTCCGGATGCTGTTTTGTTTTGATATTCTCAGCGTCTGCGCATACATGCTGCTTGTGAAGATATAGTAAGAAGGGAAAAGAGAACGCCAAAATTCCACTGAAGGAAAACTGGAGTGGAAGCTATATTTTCTGCTTCCACTTCTAAAGATTGTACTAGAGATTGTACAGCGCCTGAAAGCACTTCTGTCACCTCTACTGAGCCTGTTCAAAATAAGTACTTCTTCCCAAAAAGCATAACTTTTCTCCAGCTGTGGCTAATCAGAAACATAAAAATTTATTTTTAGATGACTATTTCATGTGCTTTAACGTTGGCACTACTCTCAACAAAACAGGCACATCAAATGCAGTTAAGAATGTTTGGTTTATGTTCAAATCAGCACATCTATTGATAATTTTGGTACCATTAGTTTTCATTTGAATTTAATTTGAATTCTAACAACATTTTGTGTATGTTGTTAGAATATGTTATTTTATTTGAATTTTGTAAGTCATGCCCTTGTGACATCTATCCATCCATTCATTTGCTGCTGCTTATACGAGTCACAGGGGCAGCAGTCTAAGCAGAGATGGTAAATGGGTTATACTTTGATAGCGTTTTTCTACCTTCAAGGTACTCAAAGCTCTTTGACAGTATTTTCACATTCACCCATTCACACACTGAGGGCGGGAGCTGCCATGTAAAGCATGCTAACCACGACCCATCAGGAGCAAGGGTGAAGTGTCTTGCTCAAGGACATAACGGTTGTGACTAGGTTGGTAGAAGCTGGGAATCGAACCAGGAACCCTCACGCTGCTGGCACGGTCACTCTCCCAACCCCGCCACGCCGTCCCCCTTCCTTTAGATGCCCAGACTTCCCTGTTGTGTTGCTGCCATTAAATCCTAAGTCAATTATTATTTGCAAAATAAAATTAAGTTTCTCAGTTGGAAAATTAAATATCTTGTCTTTGCAGTCTATTCAATTGAATATAAGTTGAAAAGGATTTGCAAATCATTGTATTGGCAACACTAAATCGGCCCTAGTGTGTGAACGTGAGTGTGAATGTTGTCTTTCTGTGTTGGCCCTATGATGAGGTGGCGACTTGTCCTGGGTGTACCCCGTCTTCCGCGTGAATGCAACTGAGATAGGCCCCAGCAACCGAATGGGACAAGCGGTAGAAAATGGATGGATGGATGTATTCTGTTTTTATTTACGATTTACACAACATGCCAACTTCACTGGTTTTGGGTTTTGTACTTGGGAAAGATAACGCCTTCTGTTGCAAACAGCCCCCTTTTAGTGGTGACCCGCAGAATTTTCCCAAGATCCACTCAATTCACCACCTGTGGGTCTTGGAGACTCACAACATTGAAAATCAACATCGCTGGTCATACGGCATGTGTATAAATAGCATCATTAACAGTAATGTAATTGCAAGTGATGTGATATAAGTCATTGTTATGGGACTGAAAGTGTAGCTTAGTACGTGTATACTGCTTGTCCTGGGTCGATATTCAATAAGTCAATTACCCTAGCGATAAATAAAAACGTAGTTTGTAATCATATGCATGCATTGTCACGGGCTACAAGAGCAGTCACTTTTTTATGCATCAGTTTAAGCAGCTGCTAAACTGCATGCACATAAACTGTAGTATTGATAACCGCTGTACAACTCCTGACAATTAGCATTAACATATTAAAATATAATGGTTGAAAATAGTGATTGATAACTGCACTTTGATAAACTTATAGACCGACTCGCATTAGATTGCTAGCCAGCGTAAATGTGAACATGAGAACAAGAGTCATTAAGGTATTTCCCTATTAAGAAACAACATACCCCGATCTAAACTTGCATTAACACATTACTGTCTAAACTACTGAGCTACAGTATTCACATCAAACAAAAAAGCTTTTTTGTCTTTGCAGAAAGTAGGGGTGTAACTGTACGTGTATTTGTATTGAACCGTTTTGGTACAGGGGTTCCGGTTCGGTGCGGAGGAGTACCGAACGAGTTCCGCACGGACATATGAAGTAGCCGCCTATGCTAAAGTCTTAACAAGCTGCTCCGCTCCGTTCTGCCTCTGTCTCCTGCACAGCACCCGGCATTGTCCCTCCCACACAACCATCTGATTGGTTACAACCGTAGCGGTAACAAGCCAATCAGCGGTGCGTATTCAGAGCGCATCTCATCAGCGCTTCAGCGTCAAGCAGATATGTCTTTAGCAGGGGAGCAACAGACTCTCCCCAAGTTATACTAAACACTTCCAAGTCAACTACTTACTAAACATCACTATGAGCCCGTTGACCTTCTAGAAACAAACTCAGCTCACTCGCAGTCCTGGCTTGTTAAGGCTAGTTAGCTTTTAGCGTAACGTTAGCTCATTTTGCGGTGCGTGCGTGCGTGTGCGCGAGTGTGTGTGTGTGTGTGTGTGTGTGTGTGTGTGTGTGTGTGTGTGTGTGTGTGTATGTGTTACGGACAGTGTTGATTGAGGTGTGTTGAAGCAGCAAAAAAGGACATTATGTTAAATGAAGAGTTTCTGTCTCTGATAGTGTAAATAATAATGTAAGTGCATCATTAAGCCTACATGAACTCCATGGTGTTTAAGGATGAATAGTCTTTCCTATTGCTATTGTACTAATTTTCAGCTATAGTTATATTAATCATTAGTAATGTAGCAGCCTAGTTTTGAATGGCAGGGTCCCTGCTATCACATGTTGATACAAATATAACATTTACATTAAAAAAAAATCAACTACAGGCTTCCCCAATGCTGTAATAAATTTAGCATGATGAGTTTACTTGAAACTGTTTAATGTTGCACTTTTTATATGTAGAAGAAAAGTTGTCATTTATTTCATCCAAGAAACAACTTGAGACAGTTTAATGTGGATTAACGTGGGCAGAATTATTATAGTGTCCCCAATGTTAAAAGGATCAAGCCATTGTTTACAAATTTGGTAAATAATTAACCAAAAAATTTATATTTTGTTGTTTTTTTACTGTAGCGAAAATGAACCGAAACCGTGACCTCTAAACCGAGGTACGCCCGAACCAAATTTTTTGTGTACCGTTACACCCCTAGCAGAAAGTGATCGATATAAACTCTACAGTGTTGCGTTGAAACAAATGTGTTCAACAGGAACTGAACTTGCATTATGTCACATAAACTGGAAGCAAAACGAATATTACAAATTAAAATGGAAGAACATAAACTTATTTAAACACACAAATAACATGATATGGTTCTTGTAAAGACAAAACAATATTTCATGTTATCTCTGCCAAGAAATGGCATGGTTATTTATTTTAGTTATCAAAAAAAAATACAAAATGGTTAAAAGATTTTAGCGTTTGTGAGCACATTCAACAATACTGCAATAATAATGGTAACCGTGATCATTTTGGTCTTATAACTTTATTCAGCCATTTTATTTATTGTTTTGGTTGTGTATATTTGAGGGTTTCCCACCCTCCTCCTTAACAGACACGGAACCTAATTTATTTCAAGTGCAAAATTTTGCTGAAAGACTATTTTATTTTTATTACAAATGTTTTTAACTTGGATATTTAAAGTGTTACATTTCAATTACAGTGTTAAAATATGCAAGACATGTTAATTGCATTTTAAAGGGTATATTAGCATTATTATTATGTATTATTTCTTCAGTGGTTATTTTTTGTCTCTCTGAAAGGGACAAGCGGTACAAAATGGGTGGCTGGATATATTGTCGAGCACTGTTATCCGACTGTTTACCATGAATTGATTTACAAGGACCCCGACTTAAACAAGTTGAAATACTTATTCGGGTGTTACCATTTAGTGGTCAATTGTACGGAATATCTACTGTACTGTGTAATCTACTAATAAAAGTTTCAATCAATCAATCAATTGGCCCAGGCCGATGTACAACATGACGTAGTATGAGTTAAAGAGGAACTGCACTTTTTTAGGAATTTTGCCTATCGTTCACAATCATTTTGAGAGACACGAACACATCTTTTTTTTTTAATCACCGTTGCAGCCTTCAAAGCCCTCTAAAACAATTCAAAACCCTCTAACTGACATTTTCATAACAATATGTAGCATGTTCAATATTTGCCCTAATTTGATCATTTGTGATTTCCATTTCAATAGCAGCGCACTTCCGACTTCCAGCAATAAATGCGTGTTTCTACTTCCGGAAACAAAGGTGTGTTTGTTCTATTCTTGGCAGAATCGATAAAACAACACAGACGCTATAAATGTGGAACTTTTAAGACATGCTATTTCGACATAAATGGAGTGCCTACCCAAATAAACTGGAAAAAATGTCCCCGGCCAGCTTGAATAAACAAATATCTGTCCATTGAGTGAGTCACTATACTATTTATCATGATACATACAGCACATCATGTTTGTTATTACAACTACAGTACATACACTGTCTGGCTTGCTGTGTTTAAACAAAAAAAACAAACATGTAAGCTAATACTTTACAGGTACTGTAATATGATTGTTCATGTTTTTCAGTCAGTACATATTGGTCTTCTATCGCAATAATGCATTACAAACTCTAACTTGATTCGTATTGACGTAGAAGCTAGCTTATCTCTTGCCGTAGTAACGTAGTTAGCTTTTACAGCTAACATGCTGTTATTTCACTAGAAAAAGAGTTCCTCAGTTTTGGCTCTTACAATAAAAATGTTGCTACAGTTTTGTTATTACACAGGTTACGGAACATAAATTAAGTATTGTTGATTATTACTTCCATTAGCTGCATTGCTAACCAATTTGCTAGACAATTTTTACATGTTGGAATATAATTTGAAAAAAAATAAATAATCCATTCGTCTTCTTATCTTTCACAAGGATTGTGAACGATCGGTAAAATTCTCCAAAAAAGTGCTGTTCCACTTTGACTACAAAAAGCTGTGGGACAGGTATGTTTAATTGGCCTTATTGTAGCTCTGTGTTTATTTGAGTGCACGTGTGTTACTGTGTGTAAAGAGCGTTAATGATAAAATTGTGTTATTTAAGATGTTTCATATTGCTCTTAGATGTTTTTCTGTGCTACTAACATTGTTCTGTTCTACTAGTGACTTTAGTTTAGGGCAGGGGTGTCATACGTACGTCCAGAGGGCCGGATCGGGCCAGCAAGCAGGTTTTATCCAGCCCGCGGGATGACTTTGCTAAGTATAAAAATGAAGCTGAAATGTTTTAATGAAAAAAACGTGTTCTAAATGTGTCCATTGGATGTCGCAATAGCAGTTAAGTTGCATCTTTGTAGATGATGCTACAAATGTAAAAAAACACAAAAAAAACACATTATGTTAGTGCACCAGTCGAGAAAAATGATCAAACTACAAAAAGAACATCCTGTAATTTCATTTTGATATCATTTTGACTGATGAACATTCTCCCATAATTTATTCAGAAAGTCTATATAACGACAAATAAAGACAGAATACTATTAACCGCAACATGTAAGTGTAAAAAAAAACAACATCATGATTTCTACATTTTCAGAATGTGTTTGTTCTTTTTTTAAACAAACAAAACAATCTGAAGTTGTCTTTATTTTTAAGTTATCGTGTTGTGATTTTACCAGTCTGGCCCACTCGGGAGTAGATTTTTCTCCATGTGGCCCCCGATCTAAAATGAGTTTGACACTCTTGGTTTAGGGGCACCTGTGCTCCTCGTGAAAAGCTAAGCGACAGCCCTGAATGTGTTTATGGGCTACGGGTGAACAGGTATCATTGAATCTATTTGTGGCTGTCCAAATAAATACATCCCTCGAAATGTTTTCTCTGGGAAAAATCTTGACGCACCCACAGTATTTTTTAGGGCAGTGGTTCTCAAGCTTTTTTCAGTGATGTACCCCCTGTAAACATTTTTTTTAATTCAAGTTCCTCCTAATCAGAGCAAAGCATTTTTGGTTGAAAAACAGAGATAAACAAGTAAAATACAGCGCTATGTCATCAGTTTCTGATTTATTAAATTGTATAACAGTGCAAAGTATTGCTCATTTGTAGTGGTCTTTCTTGAACTATTTGGAAAAAAATATATAAAAATAACAAAAAAGTTGTTGAAAAATAAACAAGTGATTGATTCAATTATAAATAAAGATTTCTACACATAAAAGTAATCATCAACTTAAAGTGCCCTCTTTGGGGATTGTAATAGAGATCCATCTGGATTCATGAACTTAATTCTAAACATATTTTCACAAAAAAATAAATCTTTAACATCAATATTTATGGAACATGTCCACAAAAAATCCAGCCATCAACACTGAATATTGCATTGTTGCATTTCTTTTCACAGTTTATGAACTTACATTCATATTTTGTTGAAGTATTATTCAATAAATTATTTTTGAATTGTTGCTATTTTTTAGAATATTTTTAAAAAATCTCACGTACCCCTTGGCATGCCTTCAAGTACCCCCAAGGGTACACGTACCCCCATTTGAGAACCACTGCTCTAGAGTAACATCTTGTAAGCAATTAGCTAAGAGGCTAACGTGTGTGTAGCAGGGAAGACACGGTGAGGGGAGTCAAACGTGACTCAGGTGGCAGCCTCTGTGATAGAAGAGGAGAGGGAAGAGGCTGGGATTAAAAAAAGAGCATCCGAGTGGCGAGGGGCTGCTTTTTCAGGAGGAAAACAAAAGCGCTGACGTGACGCTGAGTGGAAGTGACTAAAAGGAGCAATTGTGGTAAAGTGGGCAGGTGCAGGATGAAGGCTGGCGCAGATGTGCTTGTCTCATGTTTCAGGAAGGCCTTGGCAACGTTGCTGTGCTCTGTGATTATACACATAGAACTCGGGCTGTCAGGATATGTGGGTCCGGCTGCCCAGCCTTATCTTGAAACCCCCGGTGATTAATGAAGGCGGCATTGTGCACGGAGGAGGTGGACGAGGAATGATCAATCTTAATGAGCTATCCGCTGTACCCGCCTTAACTGTGGGCAGATATCATGTATGAGAGAAGGGGGACTCGGCTCCTCGCCTTTTAAAATATGATAACGAGGGAGAAGTAGCGAGATGGAATGAGGGCGGGTGGCTTTTCTGACATATTCCTCAACTTGTCTTCCAATTCTCTTGGGGACTGGGGACCGGGTTGTACTGGAAACTTCTTAAAACTCTGCATGCACGCCTTGTTTAGCCCAAGTGTGAACGCCATCATTTGAACCCGGGAGTGCAGCAAACACTCGCAAAGTGGGTCTTGGTGCGCTTGCAAGTGAACTTTGACTAAAACTAAGAGGAAATGTGCCGGTGTTCTGTCGAGAACAGCTTCAAAATACAGTGCTAAAATCCATCCATCCATCCATCCATTTTCTACCGCTTATTCCCTTTTGGGGTCGCGGGGGGCGCTGGCGCCTATCTCAGCTACAATCAGGCGGAAGGCAGCGTACACCCTGGACAAGTCGCTGCCTCATCACAGGGCCAACACAGATGGACAGACAGCATTCACACTCACATTCACACACTAGGGACCATTTAGTGTTGCCAATCAACCTATCCCCAGGTACATGTGCCAAAATCATCTCGCTTAAAAAACACTCCCCACGCATACAGACTCAATTTGCACTTGCGGTGAGTATGAGATAAATGGTGCCTTTGGTTGTAGTGTAGTGTTGTCCCGTTACCAATTTACCAGGACTGGTGAGGTGGCGACTTGACCAGGGTGTACCCCGCCTACCGCCCAAATGCAGCTGAGATAGGCTCTAGCACCCCCCGCGACCCTAAAAGGGACAAGCGGTAGAAAATGGATGCTACCAAAATTATTTTGATACTTTTCTGTACTTTTTGGTACTTTTCTAAATAAAGGGGAACACAAAAAATGGCATTATTGGTTTTATTGGACAAAAAATCTTCGGGTAAATTAAACCCATTTCTTATTGGAAGTTTTCCTAAATAAAATAGTGAACATACAAGACAACTTGTCTCTTAGTAGTAAGTAAACAAACAAAGGCTCCTAATTTAGTTGCTGACATATGCAGTAACATATTGTGTATTTTATTATTTTGTCAACATTAAGGACAAGTGGTAGAAAATATATTATTAATCTACTTGTTTATTTACTGATAATATCTGGTTACTTTCTCTTTTAGCATGTTCTATCTACACTTCTGTTAAAATGTAATAATCACTTATTACTAGGGCTGTGTATCTTTGGGTGTCCCACGATTCGATTCAATATCAATTCTTGGGGTCACGATTCGATAATATATCGATTTTTTTCGATTCTTGATTCAAAAACGATATTTTTCCGATTCAAAACGATTCTGTATTCATTCAATACATAGGATTTCAGCAGGATCTACCCCAGTCTGCTGACATGCTAGCAGAGTAGTAGATTTTTTTTTTAAAAAAGCTTTTATAATTGTAAAGGACAATGTTTTATCCACTGATTGCAATAATGTAAATTTGTTTTAACTATTAAACGAACAAAAATATGACTTATTTTATCTTTGTGAAAACATTGGACACAGTGTGTTGTCAAGCTTATGAGATGCGATGCAAATGTAAGCCTCTGTGACACTATTGTTCTTTTTTATTATTTTCTATAAATGTCTAATGATAATGTCAATGAGGGATTTTTAATCACTGCTATGCTGAAATTATAGTTCCCAGACGGGCTGCGACATGGCGGAGCTCTTGCTAAAGATGGAACATTTGACAGAAATACCGGACAATTCTACAAACTTTATGGCTGGCTCACATCGTGGTCACTCCGTGATCACGTACGACCGCCAGACACTTCTGGATGTGGACATATCGGGCCGTTTTGGACTGATAGACGCGTGATTGTTCGACGTGCTAACTAGCACGGGAATAATTCGGCGGCTACATCCAGCGGCCTGTGAAGCAGCGGAGTCTAGTAGCAGCGGGGGCCGTCTACGGAGCAGACGCCAGCGGTGTGATCGGAAACGCGGATGTCGAGCGGGGCTAAAAACAAAGCAGAAGGCTAATCCCCACAGAACACCACTTCCCTCCATCCTGCAGCCGCATTTAAATGGAAGATGCGAGACTACTGGTCTGGGTAAGGAGTCTGTTAAATTAGAACAAGTTAAAGAGTCTGTTAAATTAGAACAAGTTTTTTCTGCTTTGAGTGTTTCAGAGTTGGACATGTGTTTTACTGAGGTGGCTAACTATGATGCGTGCAGTTTATCAAAGCAACAAACAAACAATCGGAAAATCCCTGTTACTGAGGTGGCTAACTATGATGCGTGCAGTTTATCAAAGCAACAAATAAACACTCGGAAAATTCCCGTTACTGAGGAGGCTAACCATGATGCGTGCAGTTTATCAAAGCAACAAACAAACAACCGGAAAATTCCCGTCGTATCAATTCCTAGATATGGTCGTAATTATACTAAATGCACTGGGCATAATAGACACAACATTATTAATATTGCTACTATGGATAATTTGATCAAAAATTCCCTAAAACAGCCCACTACCTATAATATAGGTTTTTTAAACATAAGATCATTGTCTCCCAAAATGTTGTTAGTTAATGATATTATCAGAGACAACAATCTTAACGTCATCGGTCTCAGTGAAACCTGGCTTAAACCAAACGACTTTTTTGTGCTAAATGAAGCATGTCCTCCTAACTTTACACATGCGCATATTGCCCGTCTGCTTAAAAGGGGTGGTGAGGTCGCACTAATATACAACGAAAACTTTAACCTTAGTCCTAACATAAATTGATAAATATAAATCGTTTGAGGTGCTTACTATGAAGTCTGTCACACCGCTCCCTCTACACCTGGCTGTTATCTACCGCCCCCCAGGGCCCTGTTCGGACTTTATCAATGAATTGTCAGAGTTTGTTGCTGATCTAGTGACACATGCCGATAATATAATCATAATGGGGGACTTTAATATCCATATGAATACCCCATCGGACCCACCGTGCGTAGCGCTCCAGACTATAATTGATAGCTGTGGTCTCACACAAATAATAAATGAACCCACGCATCGCAACGGTAATACGATAGACCTAGTGCTTGTCAGGGGTATCACCGTTTCCAAAGTTACGATCCTCCCGTATACTAAAGTATTGTCCGATCATTACCTTATAAAATTCGAGGTTCAGACGCATGTTCGTCAAACTAATAATAATATTAACTGCTATAGCAGCCGCAACATTAATACGGCCACAACAACAACTCTTGCTGACCTACTGCCCTCGGTAATGTCACCATTCCCAAAATATGTGGGCTCTATTGATAACCTCACTAACAACTTTAACGACGCCCTGCGCGAAACCATTGATAACATAGCACCGCTAAAGTTAAAAAAGGCTCCAAAAAAGCGTACCCCGTGGTTTACAGAAGAAACTAGAGCTCAGAAATTATTATGTAGAAAGCTGGAACGCAAATGGCGCACGACTAAACTTGAGGTGCACCATCAAGCATGGAGTGATGGTTTAATAACTTATAAACACATGCTTACCTTAGCTAAAGCTAAATATTACTCAAATCTCATCCACTGTAATAAAAACGATCCTAAATTTTTGTTTAGTACGGTAGCATCGCTAACCCAACAAGGGACCCCCTCCAGTAGCTCCACCCACTCAGCTAATGGCTTTATGCAATTCTTTAGTAAGAAAATTGAAGTCATTAGAAAGGAGATTAAAGACAATGCGTCCCAGCTACAACGGGGTTCTATTAACACTGATACGATGGTATATACGACGGATACTGCCCTCCAAAATAGTTTCTCTCGTTTTGAGGAAATAACATTAGAGGAATTGTTACAACGTGTAAATGGAATAAAACAAACAACATGTTTACTTGACCCTCTTCCTGGGAAACTGATCAAGGAGCTCTTTGTATTATTAGGTCCATCAGTGCTAAATATTATAAACGTATCACTTTCCTCGGGCACTGTTCCCCTAGCATTCAAAAAAGCGGTTATTCATCCTCTTCTTAAAAGACCTAACCTCGATCCTGACCTCATGGTAAACTACCGACCGGTGTCTCACCTTCCCTTTATTTCAAAAATCCTCGAAAAAATTGTTGCGGAGCAGTTAAATGAACACTTAGCGTCTAACAATCTATGTGAAACCTTTCAATCCGGTTTCAGGGCAAATCACTCCACGGAGACAGCCCTCGCAAAAAGGACTAATGATCTATTGCTAACGATCGATTCTGATGCGTCATCTATGTTGCTGCTCCTCGATCTTAGCGCTGCTTTCGATACCGTCGATCATAAGATTTTATTAGAACGTATCAAAACACGAATTGGTATGTCAGACTTAGCCCTGTCTTGGTTTAACTCTTATCTTACTGATAGGATGCAGTGTGTCTCCCATAACAATGTGACCTCGGACTACGTTAAGGTAACGTGTGGAGTTCCCCAGGGTTCGGTCCTTGGCCCTGCACTCTTCAGCATCTACATGCTGCCGCTAGGTGACATCATACGCAAATACGGTATTAGCTTTCACTGCTATGCTGATGACACCCAACTCTACATGCCCCTAAAGCTGACCAACACGCCGGATTGTAGTCAGCTGAAGGAGTGTCTTAATGAAATTAAACAATGGATGTCCGCTAACTTTTTGCAACTCCACGCCAAAAAAACGGAAATGCTGATTATCGGTCCTTCTAGACACCGAACTCTATTTAATAATACAACTCTAACATTTGACAACCAATTAATTAAACAAGGCGACACGGTAAAGAATCTGGGTATTATCTTCGACCCAACTCTCTCCTTTGAGGCACACATTAAAAGCGTTACTAAAACGGCCTTCTTTCATCTCCGTAATATCGCTAAAATTCGCTCCATTCTGTCCACTAAAGACGCCGAGATCATTATCCATGCGTTTGTTACGTCTCGCCTCGACTACTGTAACGTATTATTTTCGGGTCTCCCCATGTCGAGCATTAAAAGATTACAGTTGGTACAAAATGCGGCTGTTAGACTTTTGACAAGAACAAGAAAGTTTGATCACATTACGCCTGTACTGGCTCACCTGCACTGGCTTCCTGTGCACTTAAGATGTGACTTTAAGGTTTTACTACTTACGTATAAAATACTACACGGTCTAGCTCCATCCTATCTTGCCGATTGTATTGCACCATATGTCCCGGCAAGAAATCTGCGTTCAAAGGACTCCGGCTTATTAGTGATTCCCAAAGCCCAAAAAAAGTCTGCGGGCTATAGAGCGTTTTCCGTTCGGGCTCCAGTACTCTGGAATGCCCTCCCGGTAACAGTTCGAGATGCCACCTCAGTAGAAGCATTTAAGTCTCACCTTAAAACTCATTTGTATACTCTAGCCTTTAAATAGACTCCCTTTTCAGACCAGTTGATCTGCCGTTTCGTTTCTTTTTCTTCTATGTCCCACTCTCCCTTGTGGAGGGGGCCCGATGGCCATGTACTGCTTGCCTGTGTATCGGCTGGGGACATCTCTGCGCTGCTGATCCGCCTCCGCTTGGGATGGTTTCCTGATGGCTCCGCTGTGAACGGGACTCTCGCTGCTGTGTTGGATCCGCTTTGGACTGGACTCTCGCGACTGTGTTGGATCCATTGTGGATTGAACTTTCACAGTATCATGTTAGACCCGCTCGACATCCATTGCTTTCCTCCTCTCCAAGGTTCTCATAGTCATCATTGTCACCGACGTCCCACTGGGTCATTATTGTCACCGACGTCCCACTGGGTCATTATTGTCACCGATGTCCCACTGGGTGTGAGTTTTCCTTGCCCTTATGTGGGCCTACCGAGGATGTCGTGGTGGTTTGTGCAGCCCTTTGAGACACTAGTGATTTAGGGCTATATAAGTAAACATTGATTGATTGATCTATACTGTTGTTGATAATATTCATTTTTGTTTCATTACTTTTGGTTTGTTGTGTCGTATTTGTGTCTCCTCTCAATTGCTCTGTTTATTGCAGTTCTGAGTGTTGCTGGGTCAGGTTTGGTTTTGGAATTGGATTGCATTGTTATGGTATTGCTGTGTAGTGGTTTGTTGGATTGATAAAAAAAATAAAAAAAATTTAATTAAAAAAAAATTGATTTTTTTAAAATGAGAATCGGTTCTGAATCGCACAACGTAAACGATTCGATCCGTATTCGAATCGATTTTTCCCCACACCCCTACTTATTACTATTATTATTGTTTGGATGTTGTTTGGATCAGTTTTGGGTGATACCACAAATTTGGGTATCAGTCCGATACCAAGTCGTTACAAGATCATACATTGGTCATATTCAAAGTCTTCATGTGTCCACGGACAAATTTCCTGAGTTTATAAACATAATATACAGTCTAGATTGTATTTTTTTACTCATCCTTCCCCAGTGTTTACCTTTTTCCCATCTTTCACTGGGCGCCTTATGGCGACCCATCAGCGTTCTTGTTCTGTAACCCTGTACACTGTTTGTTTGTCTAGTCTTGAACAAGTTTCTTCAGAAAACAACGTTTTGTTGTACTTGTGCAATGACAATAAAGACCTATCTTATCCTATCCTATACATTTAAAAAAAAAAAAAATGTTGTAATGCCCCAAAATATTGACGTAATCATAGTAGTATCAACTAGATACGCTACTGTACATGGTATCATTACAGTGGATGTCAGGTGTAGATCCACCAATGGCGTTTGTTTACATTTTGATGCCGGTGAGCTACGGTGTGTAGTGAGGCAGTTTAGCTATTCCTCGTCCTGCAGGGATGATACTTGGAAGAAACTTACTTTATTTGTCACCATGGAGGCGAAGATTAGTGCTGTAGAAGTAGCTAAAACACTGCAGACTGCAGATGGACTTTAGCCTCAAGATATTAAGACATGTCATAAAGCACCTCTTCCTGAGGGCGATTCAGTGTTATAACTTCACCTTTATCGTTAGTTTTTAAAGCCAAAATGCGTCCGTTCTTCTTTTCTGTCTACACACTGTGTCTGCTTTCAAAATCAGACACAGACACAGCTCGGTTGGTAGAGTGGCCGTGCCAGCAACCTGAGGGTTGCAGGTTCGATTCCCGCTTCCGCCATCCTAGTCATTGCCGTTGTATCGTTGAGCAAGACACTTTACCCAACTGCTCCCAGTGCCACCCACGCTGGTTTAAATGTAACTTAGATATTGGGTGTCACTATGTAAAGCGCTTTGAGTCACTTGAGAAAAGCGCTGTATGAATATAATTCACTTCACTACTCTGTGATTGTGTGCTGCCGAACATGCTCGTCTGCTCGTAAACCACAAATGACGTGACAACGACGTGGAAGGGTGGGGGCTTTGGACCGGTACTTTTCAGAGGCGGTATAGTACCAAATATGAATAATTAGAATCGCGGTACTGTACAAAAACCGGTATACCGTACAACTCTATTGTAGTGTGAAACAGGGGCGGCATGGCGTAGTGGGTAGAGCGGCCGTGGCCAGAAACCTGAGGGTTGCAGGTTCGCTTCCCACCTATTAACATCCGAATCGCTGCCGTTGTGTCCTTGGGCAGGACACTTCACCCTTGCCCCCGGTGCCGCTCACACTGGTGAATATATGATGAATGAAGGATTGGTGGTGGTCGGGGGGGCCGTAAGCGCAAACTGGCAGCTACGCTTCCGTCAGTCTACCCCAGGTAGCTGTGGCTACAGATGTAGCTTACCACCACCAGGTAATGAATGAATGTTGGGTTCCCACTTCTCTGTGAGCGCTTTGAGTATCTAACAATAGAAAAGCGCGATATAAATCTAATCCATTATTAGTATTATTAAACAAAGCAGCACATTATCCATCATTTTCCCCTGCCATTTCAACCCAGCAGACAGTGTTTTTGGTTTGGAATATTTGAATGATGTCATGTAATAACCACCTGAGAGCGGTACAAAAAACTGAGGTTCAACTATAATCAATTTCCAGATCGAGTGATGATTATTAAGATTACTGTCGAAGTTGAAGCAGTTGAGGAAAAGTAGAATGCACTTCTTGTCTCGACTTGTGTTGGCCATCTTGGAGATAATCACAGAGCAAAGAAACCTCAGTCAATTGAAACAATTTGCCACCAAGTCCTGCTCGGCATATTTAGTTTTCTGTCTGTCTCCGTTAAAGTCAAGCCTGCTTACAATTCATTTTGTCAGCCAAGGAGGAAAAACGATGGCGAGCGAGGCAAGGGTTTAATGAAAGCGGCGTGCTGTGATTAATGCATCTATCCCAAACCACGGCCGTCTAGTAGGGAGCGTCCGCACCCTTTGAAAACACAATGATGAGTGACGCAACACAAAATAATGCCTCTAAGGCCGCTTTATCTCTGCAACCGTTCACAACTTGATAAGTCTCAGCAAGTAAGCACACGGTGGCCTTCGATGAACAACAACAGTTGGCATCACTTCCAATGTTCTCTCAGTTAAGATAATCATTGTGACTGTTCCGACGTGGACCTTCACCCCAGACGCAGGTTTTTATTGAGCGGATTTCTTGTAAGTCTTGAGTGAGGTTTGTTTGTTGTGCAGTGAGGAGCGGTTTGGGACTGGTTCGTAGGCTGTTGCCACGTTCCCAAACTAATCATTGGTATTATCACAATGTTTTGGGAGTTTTTGTCCCAGAACGTGACAAAAATTAAAGACCAAGCACATTGGCGAAAATAAAGTTTTTTCTTTTGTCTGAATTGAAAGAGTCCCTCAATTGGACTTAGTGGAACTATACAGCTGGCATGTTTAAATAGCGTTAAAACTATATTAAATCATTAGGTGAAGATATGTGAAATAGTACTAAATAGGGCTGCGAATCTTTGGGTGTCCCACGATTCGATTTAATATCGATTCTTGGGGTCACGATTCGATTCAAAATCAATTTTTTTTTTCAATTCAACACGCTTCTCGATTCAAAAACGTTTTTTTCCCAATTTAAAATTATTCTGTATTCATTCAATACATAGGATTTCAGCAGGATCTGCCCCAGTCTGCTGACATGCTAGCAGAGTAGTAGATTTTTGTAAAAAGCTTTTATAATTGTAAAGGACAATGTTTTATTAACTGATTGCAATAATGTAAATTTGTTTTAACTATTAAACAAACCAAAAATATGACTTATTTTATCTTTGTGAAAACATTGGACACAGTGTGTTGTCAAGCTTATGAAATGCGATGCAAATGTAAGCCACTGTGACACTATTGTTCTTGTTTTATTTTTATAAATGTCTAATGATAATGTCAGTGAGGGATTTTTAATCACTGATATGCTAAATTTATAACTAATATTGATACTGTTGTTGATAATATTCATTTTTGTTTCTCTACTTTTGGTTTGTTCTGTGTCGTGTTTGAGTCTCCTCTCAATTGCTCTGTTTATTGCAGTTCTGAGTGTTTGCTGGGTCAGGTTTGGTTTTGGAATTGGATTGCGTTGTTATGGTATTGCTGTGTATTGTTTTGTTAGATTGATTAAGAAAAAAAAAAATTGATTTAAAAAAAAAAAAAAGAGAATCGATTCCGAATCGCACAACGGGAGAATCGCGATTCAAATTCGAATCGATTTTTTTCCCACACCCTAGTACCAAATCAGCTAGAGTCTTTTCAGAATGAAATTATTGCAAAATGTAAATGCTAGCTACAGGAGTCAAGTGGAATTTTATATAACTCCGTTAGTGTGACTAAACCACAGAGAGGCATTCCTTTGGCTGGAATTGTATCAAAGCACATAGCTAACAGTGTAGTTTGCTGAGTAGCATGTAAACACCACCTACAAGTGTGTTACAAAGACTACCTAATCTAATTAAAGTTCAAGTTAAAATCCCAACGATAGTCACACAAACGCTTGCTGTGGTGAAATGATCTTCTGCATTTGACCCATCCCCATGTACACCCCCTGGGAGGTGAGGGGAGCAGTGAACAGCAGCGGTGGCCGCGCTCGGGAATTATTTTGGTGATTTAATCTCCAATTCCAACCCTTGATGCTGGGTGCCAAGCAGGGAGGCAATTGGTCCCATTTTTATAGTCTTTGGTATGACTCGGCCGGGGTTTGAACTCACAACCTTCCAGTTACCATGAATTGATTAACAGGTTGAAAAACTTATTCGGGTGTTACCATTTAGTGGTCAATTGTACGGAATATGTACTGCACTGTGCAATCTACTAATAAAAGTTTCAATTAATCAATCAAAGTTTCAGGGCGGACACTCTAACCACAAGGCCACTGAGCAGGTCTCTAAAGATTGCATTAGTGCCATTGAAACTGGACTTTTAGGTCACATGTAAACATGGTTAAGAATTTGGTCTGCGCCTTTACAAATCAATCCTGTAACGACCTGGTGGCATCGTGATGCGGGTTTCGGTCTCCCAGGGATGCAGACGGGCTTTGGACACAGTGTGCAGGTAGGAAAAATGATTTATTAAGAAGTAAATCAGACGGAGAGAAAAACTAAAAGAGCTAGCGTGGGAACTAGAAAACAAAATAGCCTATCATGGAAGCTAGCAAAAACAAAAGGGCCTAGCGTGGAAGGTAGCGGGTAACGAGCAGGAAAACACAAGTCGTTACGTGTTGTACAAAGACAAATTAGGAAGCAAGACGGACTGACGGGAGAAGGCAGGCTAAATAATGACCGTAATCACAAAACGCGTCAGGAGCAAGCGGCAGGTGAAAATAATGAGTAACCATGGAAACCGAACTGAGAGGTGCACAAGCAGGATCCGAAGGAGCCCAAAACTAACAGAAAATACAAAAATATTCAAAAATCTAAATCAAAATATGATCCGGGCAGCGGATCATAACACAATCCATTGCCACATGTGAACACTACTTGCAGGAGACAAGTGGAACTTCATCTACCCGGGAATTGCAGGAAATCACTTTTGTGATTGAAACTGGAATTTTTGTATGTAGAAACTTTAGTTGGGATCTACCAAATCACATTGCTCTTTTTCAAGTTAATACACCTAACTAGCATCTTGAAAAATCAACATATAGCATGTAAACATGCATGTAAACACTGTCTATTGGGCGCAAGTGGTACTAGTGTGCTTCAATGGGATAACAAAAGAAATGGCGTTAGTGCGACTGAAACTGGACTTTTCGGACGTAGACACGTTAGTTTAGCGCCGGGGTAGGGAACCTATGGTTCTCGAGCCAGATGTGGATTTTTTGATGACTGCATCTGGCTCTCAGATAAATCTTAGCTGACATTGCTTAACACGATAAGTAATGAATATACTCCGCTGGTAATCACAGTGTTAAAAATAACATTCAAAATATAAAACATTCTCATGCATTTTAATCCAGCCATCCGTTTCTACCACACCTGTTCAAGAAGTCGCATTAAAAGTAAGAAGTTTTTTATTTTATTAATGGTTCACTTCAGAATAACAATGTTATTAAAAAGAATATGATACTTATTATATTCTAAAAATGTTGGTCTTACTTAAGAATACACGCATTTAGTTGTGTTCAGTGTTAAAATGTTTTACATGGCTCTCACGGAAATACTTTTTAAAAATATTTGGCTTGCATGGCTCTCTCAGCCAAAAAGGTTCCGGACCCCTGGTTTAACGGAATCGTACCAAATCACTTTTTTTATGGGCAAGTTAACACACTTGGCTTGTAGTATGTAAACACCATGTACTTTACTTACTACAGTAGTGTTTCAATGACGTTAGGGAAAATTAAACAATTGCTTCAGTGGGACTGAAACTGGATTTTAAGGACATGTGTAAACATGATAGTATAGCTCAAATCCTACTAAACGGAATCTCTTAATCAGGGGTCTTAGGCACGCGGCCCGTGACACGTTATTTACAAGGAAAGTTTAATGTTAGTGTAGCCTGCGAGTTTTATATGAATGGCGCTTGACAGCGTTGTGTGCGGAGCTGAAGGAATCGACCAATCACGGTGTTGTATGTACGGTACACCCGTTCAGGGCTAATTGTGCTACCGTAACTGTAAACTCCACGGCGAGCCTCCACCACCCAAAAAAATCGATCTGGGTTGCCTACCCCTGCGTTAGTGGAAAAGCGGCAATTGAGTGAAAGCGACAAACAGGTTGCCATGGAGACAAGGGTTTTCTTACAGGCCTGGCTGCAATCACACCGCGACACCTGTCCGTCAGTAATAACAGTCCCCGATAACCTGGACCAATTCAGATCGTTTTTTGTTTTTTTTTAATTGTTTAATTTGCATTGCCTCACATTACTTAATTCTCATTTTGTTCATTTATATTTCAATTTTATTTTGTGTTGAAAATAAAAATAAAGACATTTAAAAAGATTTTTTTAAATCTTTTTTTGCAGCCCAGCCTCATCCAGATTCTGCATCTAGGGGCCCCCAGGTAAATAAAGTTTGAGACCCCTGCTCTTAATAATCGATCCAGCAATCTCAATTAGAACTTTTAGAAATCAATTAATTCTGGCATGTGAATGCTACCTACCAGAACACAAGTACAACTTTACCATCAAATCGGAATGCTCATAGTCAAGCTAACACGCCCAGTTCGCACCTTTTAGGAATTAATACATTGCAGTGTATTAAGGACACCTATACCCAAGTTGAAGTTTTCCAACTTATGCATTAAATAGAAAAAAAATGTTTTATTGGTTTGTCTGAATTTGGCCTTTTTGAATACACATTAGCATGTTAGTCTTAAGAAAATACAGTTTTTACAGTAAAGCAAACCAAACCAAAAATGATTTATTTGCAGCATTTAAAAGCCACCTACAGGGTATGAGTGGAACGTTACTAATGTGAATGTATTGCTTCCATGGTTAGTGCTGATGTTCCATCGCACATTTCTATGTTGGAACAACTGTGTTGTATTTGTTATTAGCGGTTGCATACAACGAGCAAATCGAAAGTGGAGACGCAGCGTTTAAGTCCCAAAGTTAATAAGACCGATGAGGCGGTGAGGCTGCAGCGGTTGCCACCAACCGTCACGCTGATCTTAACTTGGCGGAGCATCTTAATTGTGTTCACCAGAAGCTCTGCAGCTACTCGCTCCCCCAACGCTGCCTGATGTGAGCTGACTGGAAGATGAACTCCCTGGGCAAGGAGTGAGCGAGCGTGTCGCTGTGTCTTGTGGATGTGTAACGTGGGCTGCTTGAGTGCATTTATGCATGTGATCGCCACTTGTGTGTGCGTGCGTGCAGACCATATCGCTGTCGGTGACTTCTTTATGAACCTGACATCACGCTTCATTGAGTTGCACAGCAAACCTTACTGTCCTTTAAATACCTCGTATGTGGTCAAAAATATACAGTATATATATTTTTTTCCATGTTTTAGGCGGAAATTTTTTTACTTTTTTTTATCACTTTCAATAATGTGCCTTTTCATGTGTTCAGTGGGCTGACTATAATTCTTGTCTCCTCTCTTTAATTAACCACAGTGTCTCCTCAACAAGTTGCTAACACCTTCTGAAATTAGGTAAAGGTACATTAACGGCTCTGGCTGCAGGCAACTACCCGATGTAGTTTTTGTGCCAAACTTCAGCTTTATCATCCTGTGTATGCACTTTAAAATAAAGCTATGGCAAGGCCTCAGCCTAGTAAATAAATCAATTAATCAAATGATAAGTGAAAAATTAACTAGATAACTTTTCTGGCAATGATAAATTCTCATGTCCGTGTGTGTGTTTTCTTCATCTCTCGCTTTCAATCAGCACCTGAGCGCATTTATCCAATAGCAGAATTAGGAGAAAGTGAACCCTCTTGTCAGCTATCCACAATTTGTCCCGGTAGGTGGAGGCGAGCTTACACACACCGGATGCACTGACAGAGAATCTTGAGAAGCACTTCAAAGTAGCACAAATAAGGAGGAAGAACGTTGATGGCCACCAAAGCCAACAAATGTCCCTTCAACACGGACAAACGAGGAAGTATGTCAAATATGTTGAAAAGTGATGGCAACAACAAAAGAAAACAACAACAAAAAACATTTTTTTCAACCGGTAGAAAAAAAATGCACTTCGAGATGTTCAATATTTACTGAAATTATTTCGCTTACAGAGATTGAAATCCACTTTATTTTTAGGTATGTTTACTTGTGGCTAATCCAATGTTAAATGCAAAACCAACTTTTCTTACCTATTGGTACCAGGTTTTGTTGTATTTGGGTTCGCCACAAGTCCCAACAATGTTAAGTCAAACCATAAAGGCATGGCGGAGATATTAAAAAATAATGTAAATCTTGCCTGCCTTCCTTTCGTATAGCAGCATATATGGTAGAGGTTTTACCAAAGAGATTTGCGCTCGTCCGCCATTACACTCCAAAGTTGCAATCAATAAAAGTTCCTTATTTTTTTCTATCCTCTTGTTGTGGGGTCGACGGGCTCGTACATGCACATGCATCTTCTTCTATTGCCATTTCTCGACTTATGTGTGAAATTATTAACACATTACCGTAAAATATCAAATAATATTATTTAGTTAATTTACGTAAGAGACTAGACGTATAAGATGTCACAGGATTTAGGGATTAGGAGTGACAGATTGTTTGGTAAACGTATAGCATGTTCTATATGTTATAGTTATTGGAATGACTCTTACCATAATATGTTACGTCAACATACCAGGCACCTTCTCAGTTGGTTATTTATGCGGCATATAACGTACACTTATTCAGCCTGTTATTCACTATTCTTTATTTCTTTTAAATTGCCTTTCAAATGTCTATTCTTGGTGTTGGGTTTTATCGAATACATTTCCCCTAAAAATGCGACTTATACTCCATTGCGACTTATATACATTTTTTTCCTTCTTTATTATGCATTTTCGGCAGGTGCGACTTATACTCCGGAACGACTTATACTCCGAAAAATGCGGTACTTTAACTTTAACTTTAAAAGATAAATTATGATACTGTACTTCTGTAGAGGGCATACTTTCAAGGGATTCCATTGCAATCTAAACAAGCATCATGCAGACATACGGCGAAAGTAGGTAATGTGACTATGGAAAAAAAAAAATGCAAAATTCGCACTAAAGGATATCCAATATTATCTAGACGAGTGTTTTTCAACCACCGTGCCGTAACACCCTATGTGGGAGATTATATAATTTCACCTATTTGCATTAAAAATATTTTTTGCAAACCAGTAAGTGTAGTCTGCAAATTATGTGTTGTTGTTGAGTGTCTGTGCTGTCTAGAGCTCGGCAGAGTAACCGTGTAATACTCTTCCATATCAGTAGGTGGCAGCCGCTACCTAATTGCTTTGTAGATGTCGGAAACAGCGGGAGGCCGCGTGCAGGAAAAAGATAACTATTACTTAAACCAAAAATAAACAAAAGGTGGGTGCCCCTAAGAAAAGGCATTGAAGCTTCGGGATGGCTATGCAGAACGAAACTAAAACTGAACTGGCTATGAAGTAAACAAAAACACAATGCTGGAAGACGGCAAAGACTTACTGTGGAGCAAAGACGGCGTCCACAAATTACAATGACATGACAATGAACAATGTCCACACAAAAGGATTAAAACAACTGAAATATCCTTGATTGCTAAAACAAAGCAGGGAATAGCATTCAAAGGAAGACATGAAACTGCTACAGGAAAATACCCCAAAAATATAAAAAGCCACTAAAATAGGAGCACAAGACAAGAACTAAAACACTACACACGGGAAAACCGCAAAGACTCAAAATAAGTTATGGCGTGATGTAACTTGTCGTGACAGTACACCTACTTTGAGAGAAGAACTATAGTGATGCATGCTTGGTTATGGTTTAAAGTCATATCCAACAATTACGACAACGACTTTCTACTGTTAACTGGGGATGGCGTGGCGCGGTTGAGAGAGTGGTCGTTCCAGCAACCTCGTCACGTCTGTTGTGTCCTTGAGCAAGACACTTCACCCTTGCTCCTGATGGTTCGTGGTTAGGGCTTTGCATGGCAGCTTCCGCCATCAATGTGTGAATGTGTGTGTGAATGGGTGAATGTGGAAATAGTGTCAAAGCACTTTGAGTACCTTGAAGGTAGAAAAGCGCTATAACCCATTTACCATTTATTAACTGAGTTTCGCTTTTGAATGATTTCTGCTGGTGGTGTGCCTTTGCATTTTTTCAACGAAAAAAAATGTGCCTTGGCTCAAAAAAGGTTGAAAAACACTGATCTAGTATTGAAGATACAATATGTTTAGGTTAAAAAAAACTACAATTTCCAATTTTCTGCTTTTCACACATGTAAGCTTATAGAAACACAATAATTTCAAACATGCTTCCATTAGACCTGGTGGCATACAAAATATGTATATATGGTCATAAAGTGGACATAAAATACATTAGCAGTTAATAATTAAGTGAATTTAAATAATTTCCTTCCCTGCCAAGCTCAGTGCTCGCTTCCTCTTGCTGTTCATCAGGACCGGCATCGATTTTAATGAGTCGCTCAATAGACCTGAGCTGCCTCTCTCCAGCCCACCATGCTTTTTTACGAGCCCTTTCATCAACAATGTCAGTCACCCCGCCGACAGCCGGGATTGTCCAGCCGGCCGCACAGGTTATTTAAGTTACAATAAAAGGCATAAAGAGGGGGCGGAGTGGAGTGTGGAGTGCACACTGTGACAGGCAGGTATTAACACAAGTGCATGCTGGGGGGCGGAGGAACAAGGTGGGCAGATTATAGCTGGCTGACTGGCACGTCACAGCAGGCCATGAAGGTAAAACTCCACCGCAAACACACTCAAAACTACCAATCTTGATGATTACCTTGTAACCAACAACTATACCAGACATGACATGACATGTTAATGTGTTATTGTAGAAACAACACACATGTGGCTCGAGTAGCCAAAAATGTTACCCTATTTTTTTAGACTAAGGTGCACTTAAAATCCTTTCATTTTCTCAAAAATCAACATTGCGCCTTCTACTCAGTGCGCCTGATGTATGCATTATTTCTGGTTGTGCTTACTGACCTCAAACCAAATGTTATATGGTACATGGTGTAATAATAGGTGTGACCAGTAGATGGCAGTCACACTTAAGAGATACGTGAAGACTGCAGGTTGCCTGTTCAATAAATGACGCTAGCAAGTACCAGTAAGCAAGCAAAACCCACACTTTGATGTTTTCATGAGAATATAGAAGAGGGATCACCAACGCGGTGCCCACAGGCACCAGGTATCCCGTGAGGACCAGATGAGTAGCCCGCTGGCCTGTTCTAAAAATAGCTCAAATAGCAGTACTTACCGGTGAGCTTTGATTGATTGATTGATACTTTTATTAGTAGATTGCACAGTTCAATACATATTTCGTACAATTGACCACTAAATGGTAACACCCGAATAAGTTTTTCGGCTGCCTCTATTTTTTATATTGTATTTATTTACTAGCAAGCAGGTCTGAAAATCCAAGAAAACAGTTTATAGACTTGGTCTTCACTCGTTTAAATAAATTCACTTATTTTTTTACTTTTTTTCTTAGAACTTTCAGAAAGACAATTTTAGAGAAAAGATACAACCTTAAAAATTATTTTAAGATTTTTAAACACATATGCCTTTTTACCTTTTAAATTCCTTCCTCTTCCTTCCTGACATTTATTATTGTATAGAATAATAAATACATTTTAATTTAATTCTTCATTTTAGCTTCTGTTTTTTTGACGAAAAATATTTGTAAAATCTTTCTTCAAACTTATTAGGATTAAAATTCCAAAAAAATATTCTGGCAAATCTACAAAATCTTTAGAATCAAATCTAAATCTTATTTCAAAGTCTTTTGAATTTCTTTCAAAATTTTTGTTCTAGAAAATCTAGAAGAAATAATGATTTGTCTTTGTTAGAAATATAGCTTGGTCCAATTTGTTATATATTCTAACAAAATGCAGATTGGATTTTAACCTAATTAAAACATGTCATTAAAATTCCAAAAATAATCTTAATCAGGGAAAATTACTAATGATGATCCATAAATTCTTTTTTGAATTTTTCAAAAAAGATTCGAATTAGCTAGTTTTTCTCTTCTTTTTTTCGGTTGAATTTTGAATTTTAAAGAGTCAAAATTGAAGATAAACTATGTTTCAAAATGTAATTTTTATTTTTTTCCTGTTTTCTCTTCTTTTAAACCGTTCTATTAAGTGTTTTTTTCATCATTTATTCTCTAAAAAAAACATTCCGTAAAAGGAAAAAAAATGTACGACAGAATGACAGACAGAAATACCCATTTTTTATATATATAGATTTATTTATTAAAGGTAAATTGAGCGAATTCGCTATATCTGGCATTTTCTTTTAAATCTGTATCTAACTGGTAGCCCTTCGTATTAATCAGTACCCAAGAAGTAGCTCTTGGTTTCAAAAAGGTTGGTGACCCCTGATATAGAACATTACACACGGTGCTCAAAAATCTGTCAAAATGTTTTAGGTTTATATGTATGCAATATTGTAGCCAATCGCTAATTTACATCGTTCGTCCCTGCGGCAATTAATGCCACACACGTAAGAACAGGACAGCACTGAACAACAAGACCAGGCCATATACAACAATAAAACAACAATAATAATAGAAAGTACAGTAGGACTTAAAAAAAAAGGAAACAATAAGTCAAATTACTAATGACATATCAGCAAATAAATGACCATAGACATTTGGATCTATGTGTAAGAGAGCTTAAGAGTTTAAGTCCTTGAGTGTTAAGATGTACAAGAACAGAATTACACATAGCCCATTGCCAAAGTGCTAATTCACAAGTTTGTAAAGTGCTGGTGTATTTGCACATTGCCCTATTGCACTTACTTTGCACACACTGACGTGTGAGTGCCGGTATTATTGCATAGGTTAGTATACATACCTGTGATTATGTGTGCACTGTTTCACAACATTTGCATACATACTGTAACAAAGTGTCTGTAACCAGTCAGGGTCACAAGACTGGTTTATCACCAGCACCCAATTCAACACGTCCAGTGGATTTCAAGATGTATTATGAGGCAGTTTTGATTTTCAAGTAACAACAGTTTTAGATCCGTATTGAAAGAGGTAAGCGTTTGTAAGTCACTTACGTTACTAGGTATGGTGTTCCATAAGAGTCACGCGCGATATGAAAAAACTGACTGCCCAAAAGCACTTTTTCTCAATGGGACCAGAGAGTCACTTCAAGAACCTGATCTAGTTAATCAATTTAAGTTTATCTTTATAAATTATTTTAGTGGAGGTGAGCTAGTCCATGGAGAAATTTGTCCATTAAGGACACAGCTTAACTATTCATGTTTCTTTAAGATGTTAAAAAGATGCTGTGTGTTGTTGTTTTTTTTATCTAAGACTTTGAGAGCTTGGTTGTATGCAATTTCGACAGTTTTTATTGTGGACTTGCATACTTGTTGTTGTTATACAATAATATGTGACATGATCTTTGTATTTAGATATCATTTTGCAAAGTCGACAGTGAAGTTATTTTAAATGTATCTATACTTGTACTGAATGTATTCTATTCAGTTTTTTGATCATGTTGTTAAAAACAGTGGTTCTCAAATGGGGGTACACGTACCCTTGGGGGTACTTGAAGGTTTGCCTAGGGGTATGTGAGATTGTTTTATAATATTCTAAAAATAGTAACAATTCAAAAATCCTTTATAAATATATCTATTGAATAATACTTCAACAAAATATGAATTTAAGTTCATAAACTGTGAAAAGAAATGCAACAATGCAATATTTAGTGTTGACAGCTAGATTTTTTGTGGACATGTTCCATAAATATTGATGTTAAAGATTTAATATTTTGTGAAAAAATGTTTAGAGTTAAGTTCATGAATCCAGATGGATTTCTATTACAATCCCCAAAGAGGCCACTTTAAGTTGATGATTACTTCTATGTGTAGAAATCTTTATTTATAATTGAATCACTTGTTTATTTTTCAACAAGTTTTTTGTTATTTTTATATCTTTTTTTCCCAAATAGTTCAAGAAAGACCACTACAAATGAGCAATACTTTGCACTGTTATACAATTTAATACATCAGAAACTGATGACATAGTTCTGTATTTTACTTGTTTATCTCTAATTTCCAACCAAAAATGCTTTGCTCTGATTAGGGGGTACTTGAATTAAAAAGTTCACAGGGGGTACATCACTGAAAAAAGGTTGAGAACTACTGCCTTACAAAATACTGTGGGTGCGTCAAGATTTTTCCCAGGGAAAATTTTGAGGGATGTATTTATTTGGACAGCCACAAATAGATTCGATGCTACCTGTTCACCCGTAGCCCATAAACACATTCAGGGCTGTCGCTTAGCTTTTCACGAGGAGCACAGGTGCCCCTAAACCAGGGGTGTCAAACTCATTTTAGATCGGGGGCCACATGGAGAAAAATCTACTCCCGAGTGGGCAGGACTGGTGAAATCAGAGCACAATAATTTAAAAATAAAGACAACTTCAGATTGTTTTCTTGTTTTAAAAATAGAACAAGCACATTCTGAAAATGTACAAATCACAATGTTTTTGGGTTTTTTTACACTTACATGTTGCGGTTAATAGTATCCTGTCTTTATTAGTCGTTATTTATGCTTTCTGAAAAAATTATGTGTATTTTACTTATTTATCTCTATTTTCAACCAAAAATGCTTTGCTGTGATTAGGTGGTACTTGAATTAAAAAAATGTTCACAGGGGGTACATCACTGAAAAAAGGTTGAAAACCACTGGTTTTAAATCATAGCTGAGTCAATTATAATTCGTAGATATTCAAACTCGTGTACAACTTCAAGCTTTATTCCATTTAAATACACCTCAGGAGTTATATCAGTGTTTGCTTTCTTCAAAAAAAAAAAAAAGAAAACATGCAAAAAAGTTTTTGATTCCTTAAGATGCAGATGAGAAAGGTTCAACCAGTTTGACACTCTGGACACAGCATTTGATAGATCATGTGCAGCTTGGCAGTTAGTTTTTGCATGCACATAGACAAAAGCATCATTAGCAAATATTTAGAAAGTTACGTTTGACGAACAGCTATGTGGCAGATTAATGTTCAGACTAAACAACATTGGTCCCAAAACCGAACCTTGAGGTACGCCAAGAGTATTGTCAGATGTTTCAGATGTAGTATTGTGTCTAGTTAGTTAATGAAATTTGATGATTCACGGCATCAAACGTCTTCTTCACATTAAGAAAATCAGCTCCTATTCTACCACCGCTGTCAATTTTAGACTTTTAAAAAGAAACAAATGGCTGTCTAAGTAGAATGCTTTTTTTCTGAAGCCAAACTACATTGGGTTTCAGTTATATGGACTATTATTCAAATGTTTAATGAACTGCTCTGCCACCAGGTTTTCAGCTACTTTGGAAACCGCAAGGAGAATGCTTAACGGTCTGTGGTTACTGGTTGTTGCAGATTTGAAGATTGGAGTAAGAACTGCATTACTCCAGAGTTGGGAAATGTACCTTCAATTATAGATGTGTTAATGATGCCGGTGATTGGAGCATTGAGTGATTGTTTGAGTTTTGAGAAACTTTATGTCCATATAAAATGTGTCCTTGGCTTTTGAGTTCTTCATCCCACAGATAACTATTTACATATAACTGAGACACTTCATAGATATTAAAAATCGGAGTAGCGGTATACAGAGGCATTGTTAGTTGAATGGACTGGAGTTATTGGCCAATTTTTTTAGAGTCAATTAAGTGCCAAATTTTTCGGAGTATAAGTCGCTCAGGAGTAGAAGTCGCACCTGCCTAAAATGCATAATAAAGAAGGAAAAAAACATGTATAAGTCGCACTGGAGTATAAGTCGCATTTTGGGGGGAAATTTATTTGATAAAACTCAACACCCAAAACAGACATTTGAAAGGCAATTTAAAATAAATAAAGAATAGTGAAGAACAGGCTGAATAAGTTTACATTATATGACGCATAAATAACCAACTGAGAATGTGCTTGGTATGTTAACGTAACATATTATGGTAAGAATCATTCAAATAACTATAACATATAGAAGTTTACCAAACAATATGTCACTCCTTATCGCTAAATCCCATGAAATCTTATACGTCTAGTCTCTTACGTGAATGAGCTAAATAATATTATTTGATATTTTATGGTAATGTGTTAATAATTTTACACATAAGTCGCTCCTAAGTATAACTCGCACCCCTGGCCAAACTATGAAAAAAACTGTGACTTATAGTCCGAAAAATAAGGTATTTTTTTCAGGTCTGTTGCAATCTAATTTATATCATGAGGTAGATTTCCTTTTGAAACTATGTAATTTTCTCATTTATAGTATAATTTCCTGATAGTTTATTCGTCTGTCCAACTCTCCTTAGCGCTGCCTCTGGCATTGATTATGACATTAATTCAAGGTTTGCCTTTGCTCCTCTGATTTCTTTCATCACTTTATACCTTAGTGATGTGACCTTATGTCTATTGTGTGTTGATTTTGTCTTTTGAGGGCTCTCTTAAGTACATGATCCAGCTGTTTCATCAGTGACCATATTGTACTTTTCAGCCAGGGAAGGTGGTTTATTTTCTTCAGTTTCTGTTCAATAATTTTAATAAAACCAATCATTGTTTTTGGAATCACTGACATAGAGATGTAACAATTGTCGTCCACCCGTGCACGGACCAATTTCTACATTTTTCCATTTCAGTTCTCGGTATTCTTAGCCGTTCTGATTTTTCGCAAGAAGGACAGTTGAGAGAGTTATCATGACTATATTTACTTAGTTTTCTTGAAAAAGAAAAATATAATTTTGTCTGACAAGCTGCTCAGATAATTGCAAGTTTTGTTAATTCTGTAAGATGTATTCTTAAACACGGATGTGTTTTGGTTTCAGAGTGTCTAGTAAATCTAGTGAGCTGTTGCACAAGCTGTAAGATCCGTGAATTGTTTATAAGATTTCTGCTACACTTTTTATTCTCCAAATTAACATTTAGATCGCCAAAAACTAAGTTCCTTGTTAAAGTCACAGATTTTAACTAAACATAGAAATGGACTTTGGCAGTTTGAATGGTGGTACAGACAGATCAAAACAAAGGACATCTTAGTTGAAAATGTAACCTCCACCCCAACACATTTTAGCTCAACTTCCTCTGGCCATTTAATCTGTTTGCATTGCAAGTTGTTATGATATACAATTGTGATGAAGAAGACACTGTTTATTCGCTTCACAAATTAAAAGAACAGAACATTTTGAAGGGCATCGATGGGAGAAAGAAAAAAACAGAGATGTATTTCAAAACGTAGCAAAGAAAATGTACAATACCGTGACAGTGGACCCCTGTGACACAAGATAATGAAGCAGGAGTATTACGAGAAGAAAGCGTACACAAACCTTTTCACGCTACATTTGCGTATTCCAAAATTGGTTAGCAATAACTATGTATTCCTCACAACTGGCAAGTTTGTACACAACAAAGAGCAAGTTTGAAGTTTGCAACCCCATCTAATGCTGGCACGAACAGTCTTATCCTTTGAAATGAAAGCTTTTTCTGTTGATCCACAGAGCTAATTGAATAAACTCTCCCACTAGTTTTTGCTTTAGACCTGCATCCTCCAATCCAGCAACTCCAAGACCTTTTTGGTAGTAGTGTCATGTTCGTAGGCAATCTAAGATAATTTCTTGATGTTATCCACTATTTAACATCAGCATAGCCATTAGAGACGTAATATTTGTCATCTGTGCCAATATTACAGCGGACATCAAGCACAACAAGAACTGGGCTTTTGCGGGATAGATTCAGTATCGTGTTTTTGTGTGGCGTCATAGGTCAACCGTAAAAGCAACACATTTATCTGCGCTAAAAGGACATGAGGCCCACAGCATATGACCAATAGTTGTTAGAGAGTGTGCATGGACACTGGGACTTCACATGTAGGCGTGAAAGTACAGAAAAATAATTATTTGAGAAATCAAACTAATTTGGTGCAAGAAAACATACTGAATGTTTGAATTACCAGTAAATGTTCTAGCTGTTCATTTTGGTTGACCATGCTTCTGATAATGAAATGCCCACAAAACAGTCTTTGTGCCGTGGGTCCCATAGTATTTTGGCCTAATTAAATGTCTGAAAAAATCATGCAGTGAGCCTATGGTGGTGGTAACCAATGTGCTGGTGCAACACCGGCGTGACAGTCGATTAAGAGCTGATAGGCACTGTGACGGCAACGCGGCACTGCTGATAGCCAGGGTCGGGTAGCCTTGTCGGGTAGGGATGCTGTTGTTATCCTGGCTCCTGCTGCGTTGTACCGGGATGTCTCGCCGGGTAGCGATGCTGTTGTTATCCTGGCTCTGCTGCATCGCGCCATAAGAGAGAGTGTCTGGAGCATAGTCGATGTGTGTCCAGACACCAGATAACTGCTATAAGGCAGCGAGCCGACAGTGGAGGTGGTAACCGGTGTACTGGCACGACACCGGGGTGACAGCCGACTATGAGCTGCTAGGTGTGGTGCTGGGATCGGTTAGCATCGCCAGGGAGCAATGTCGCTGGTACCCAGGGTCCTGTCATGACGTGCCGTCTTTGAGGCCTGGAGCACCGCCGGTATTTCATCCAGGATCGGATTACTGCCATCAGGCTTCATGTTGTCGGGACTGACGACAGGGAAAGAAAGCCACTGGAACAGCGGTGGAGGTAGATGAAGCCTACCTCGCGGCCATTATAGTTGCTGCTGGATGTTGTTAGCTGGCCTATTGTGTCAAGGTCAAAACGGTCATCCCAATGCCGACAGATCCTGGACCTGGACATGGGTTGATGTTGCCAGACAGAAGCAGGTACAAAATCTTTATTTCCTCCCCGTGTTAGTGGATGCAACGAGTGTGTCATGAATCACTGCATGTCCATACCAGAGATGTTTCACTCCTGGGAGCTCTTCCTGGATGTAGAAGTTTGGAAAGTTTTTCATACTTTCTTCAACAGCCAATTTTTTTTTGGACTGTTTTGTTATTGTTTAAGAGCAGTTCAAATACACACATGCTCCGAATACAGCTAAGTAGCTTGGCATCGCCACCGGCAGGTGTGTTAATGCCAGGCTCTTTGATAAGCTACCAAGCCGCACCGCTTCATGGAATGTCTGAGCATTATGGCTACCTTAGTCAGATGTACTGTGCTTCAACATATGGGTAATATTATTGTGTGTGTGTGTGTGTGTGTGTGTGTGTGTGTGTGTGTGTGTGTGTGTGTGTGTGTGTGTGTGTGTGTGTGTGTGTGTGTGTGTGTGTGTGTGTGCGTGTGCGTGTGTGTGTGTGTGGACACTAAAGTGACACCTATTAGGAAACGTATCTGGCATTTTGTTTTTCCCTATTATGCAAAACCGACTTTTCCTACCTATTCGTACCTGCTGTTGTGCATTTGGGATCTGCATAAATCCTGCAAATTTGCGCGCGTCCCCCATTATAGTCTGCGCCGTAGTCAATAAGCTCTTTTTTTTTCCTCTGAACTCTTGTTATGGGGCATTCATCCTCTACTGTTGCCATTTCTAATATAAAGAAGTGTACAGTTCTAACTTATATCTGCCGGTAGACATGCTATGGAAGCACTAAAAACTACAACAAAAGATGACAGAGAAGACGCTGTTGAAGTTGAGGCATGTAAATAAAACCACCCAAAAAAAGGTGCATCCTGAAGAGACATCAGAAAAATGGCCGGTAAAACCTTTTGACAAAAGAACCACCATTGCATGTTATATCGACAACAAGAAAGGTTTTTAAATGTAGAAAAAAATCATAAAATTACCTCTTTAATGCGCCTTTCAATCCGGTGTGCCTTATGGTCCGATAAATACTGACTATTGTTACTTTAGGGTACAAGTGTTAAACTCAAGGCTATTGGCCAGACCTGGCCAGGCAGATCGGTGTATCTGTACTGTAAAGTTGAAATTTAAATGACAATACAGAGGAAGTCTAAGTGTAAGTCTAAGTCTTATTTGGCCTGTGAAATAATGTGCATCAAAGTAGTTCATCACTCTTACTAAATGTATTTGTTCTTTTAATTTGACAGAAAAATTACATGTGCTGCATACATATGCATGTCTTTTAAACTTTAATACGGTATGATAAAGTATTACAAACAATATTTGTTAAAATGAAAATAAATTGGCAAATATGTGTGACGGCAATTTTTTAATAATCTCATAAAGCAATTTTACATTACATTTCAACGATAATAATTGTTGGCCCCCTGAGGGAAGCCATTATTGCGATGTGGCCCTCAACAAAATCTAGTTTGACACCCATGCTTTAGACCAGGGGTCTAAAACATACGGCACGCGGGGCAATTGCGGCCTGCGAGACGTTATTTTGCGGCCCATACTTTGAAATGATAATTTAATGTAGGTGCGGCCCGCGGGTTTAATATGAACGGAGCTTGACAGCGTCATACTTGCCAACGTTCCCAAAGTCCCCGAGAGTCCCCTTAATTTCAAGGCATCTATTCTCTAGCAAACCCTGCCGATTTTTACCCAATCAACAATACTCATGGGGTGCCATAATGGCACTGCTTTAAGCGGCCTCTACATCCTGTACAGACAGCGTGCAAGCCCATTTATATGTTGCATCTGGCTGTGCAGTACCCACGTGTGATGTTGCAAGACATATTTGATCAACAGCTACACAGGTCACACTGAGGGTGGCCGTAAAAAAAAACTTTAACACTGTTACAAATATGTGCCAGACTGTGAACCCACACCAAACAAGAATGACAAACACTTTTCAGGAGAACATCCGCACCGTAATACAACATAAACACAACAGAACAAATACCCAGAATCCCATGCAGCCCTAGTAACTCTTCCGGGCTACAATATACACCCCCCCGCTACCACCAACCCCCCCAGAACCCCACCCTCCCTACTTGCGTCAGTTGAGGTGGTGTATATTGTAGCCCGGGAGAGTTAGTGCTGCAAGGTGTTCTGGGTATTTGTTCTCTTGTGTTTAAGTTGTGTTAGGGTGCGGGTGTTCTCCCAAAATGTGTTTGTCATTCTTGTTTGGTGTGGGTTCAAAGTGTGGCGCATATTTGTAACAGTGTTAAAGTTGTTTATACGGCCACCCTCAGTGTGACCTGTATGGCTGTTGAATAAGTATGTCTTGCAGCCACTAACTTTGTTCTGCACAAGTCTCGCACAACATGATATAGAGCTGTCCCTTTGGTTTTGTGATGTAAAAGCATGCGCAATGACGAGTTGTAGAGCAGTAGTCCTCTTATTGATTGTATGCAAAGGTAAGCCAAGGTTCAAGTGAGATTTATCATAAATATTCTCAAAATTAGCAGTCATACATAAATACTTAGTAAATATTTTTATTGGATAACACTTCAACAAAATATGAATGTAAGTTCATAAACTGTCAAAAGAATTGCAACAATGCAATATTCAGTGTTGACAAACTTGATTTTTTGTGGACATGTTCCATAAATATTGATGTTAAAAATGTATTTTTTTGTGAAGAAATGTTTAGAATTAAGTTCATGAATCCAGATGGATCTCTATTACAATCCCTAAAGAGAGTACTTTAGGTTGAGGATTACTTCTATGTGTAGAAATCTTTATTTATAATTGAATTACTTGTTTATTTTTCAACAAGTTTTTTAGTTATTTTTATATCTTTTTTTCCAAATAGTTCAAGAAAGACCACTACAATATTTTGCACCGTATACAATTTAACAAATCAGAAACTGATGACATAGTGCTGTATTTTATTTCTTTATCTCTTTTTTTCCAACCAAAAATGCTTTGCTCTGATTAGGGGATACTTGAATTAAAAAAAATGTTCACAGGGGGTACATCACAGTAAAAAGGATGAGAACCACTGTTGTAGAGGACGTTAAAGGCAGTGTAGTCACGGCAGCCCTTAATAATGTCGGCCGGGGGAAAATTGGGACAAATTCGGGGAAAATGGTTGCACCAGTAGATTGTCGGGAGGTGCACTGATATTCTGGAGTCTCCCGGAAAAATCATGACGATTGGCTTTCCTGCCCTAGCAATGCTAAGGCGGGAAAGCCATTCATAGAAGGTGAATTCATTAAAAATTGCATGTTAGATTTTTTAAGAAATCTTTTCTTGCGGCCCAGCCTCACCCAGTTTCTGCATCCAGTGGCCCCCAGGTAAATTGAGTTTGAGACTCCTGCTTTAGACTAACACGAGTATAAGTTAGAAGTAGTCATCCAAATATTGTGAAAAACTATTCAAGTACTAAGTAACTGGTGAGTAACTTCTGATTTATTTAAAGTTAAAGTACCAATGATTGTCACACACGCACTAGGTGTGGTGAAATTTTTCCTCTCCATTTAACCCATCACCTTGATCACCCCCTGGGAGGTGAGGAGAGCAGTGGGCAGCAGCGGTGCCGCGCCCGGGAATCATTTTAGGTGATTTAAACCTCCAACTCCAACCCTTAATGCTGAGTGACAAGCAGGGAGGTAATGGGTCCCATTTTTATTGTGTTTGGTATGACTCGGCCAGGGTTTGAACTCACAACCTACCGATCTCAGGGCGACACTCTAACCATTTGGTCACTGAGTAGGTATTTGTAGCTATTTTTAATGATAATTGATCTTGGAGACATAGAAGTGAAGGGGAAAGTAAGGATGCCAAGCCTTCATACAACACCAGGTCTTTAGTAAAGTTTGAATAATTTATTATGTCATTAAAATATGTTAAGTTGTAAAAAAAAACGAACTATAATTGTCCTAAATGATCTGACCAATCTAAGTCTAAGAGCACGGACTGATTAAGCCTACTCGGATGAGCGAACGAAACGTCTTCCGAGGCAAACCAAGCAGTCTAGTTGCAAAAAATTGAATGACCTGAGATGACAACGACCTGGATGAATGAGAACCTTCATAGGTATAATTGTCCTAGATTTTATATAAATTAAATAAAGTCTTATTATGGAACAATGATAAGGTTGCTTGAATCAAATTTAAAAAGTCTTAAGACAATCTACATTTCCTATCAACAATGAAAAATGGTTCGTTCTAATTGGATAGCGGCAAAACTTACTGTGATCACTTCATTGAAGCATTCACACACAGCACCAGTGTTTTGGTACATGGATAAGGTGATAAATGGAATATAAAAATACACTAAATCTACCAGTGGCAGCATAACAGAAAGTCATGTTTAAGTTTCACTTTTGCATCACTTTGCCCATAACTGTGGTGTGTTCAAAGCCCCTGAATTAAACTTAGAAATACAGGCGTTACTATGTTTTAAATGCGGAAAGAGGTTTAGCCCACAGACAATGCACTAATGGTGATATGATCATAATTAAAATGATGTAATATTATGATTTGTATTGCCCACAGATGATAATTATAAGTAATTCAGCTAATATCTACGCTACACTCTAAAACAGTGCCCATTAGGTCCATCGCAAGCTACCGGTCGACTGTGGAGGGTGTGTACGTCGATCGGCAGCCAGGCATTGAAAAAATACACCTACAATTTTGCGATCATCAATCTTCACAATGATGTCACTTTTGTCACTTGACTGACATTCGTGGCACCTGAGGATGGTTTGAGATAACTGCTGCGAACTCAATATTAATGAAAAAACGACCATCAGGAAGGTGAGAAACACTTTTACTATTTCAACAGATCCTTGCACTGTACCGGCTGTCAAAAGCCTAAAAAACTTACCGCACAGTTTCTGTCTTCACAATACAAGTGCTGATCTATCCTGCATGTGCTAACAAAATAATAGTCTCAGAAAGCTAGCACACACAAGCCAGCAAGCTATGCAGTTGGCCTCCAATGTATTTCTTGTAGTGTATGTAAGCTGGATGAATAAGATGCGAAAAACCAACCTCTGTCATGTGGTGTTGGACCAAAAGGAGGACTTTTTTTCTCTTCCACATTATAAAATGTGGGAATTATCAGCACTAATGTGGTTCCAATCAATGCAAGTCTTCAGAATTAGGTAATACACCAACTTATAATATTGTGTTCATGAAAGAAAGGAACCTGTATGTGTTAAACATGCTTGTATTTTTATTACACACGTTTGACATGTCAACAAAAATTACTGTTTCATACATATATACATTTGAGTTGGGAAATAATAGTCTTAGAGGTAAATATAAACAGAATACAATGATTTGCAAATCCTTTTCAACCCATGTTTAATTGAATGCACGACAAAGACAAGATATTTGATGTTCAAACTCATAAACTTTATTTTTTTTTGCAATTAATAATTAACTTAGAATTTCATGGCTGCAACACGTGCCAAAGTAGTTGGGAAAGGGCATGTTCACCACTGTGTTATATCACCTTTTCTTTTAACAACACTCAATAAACGTTTGGGAACTGAGGAAAGTAATTGTTGAAGCTTCGAAAGTGGAATTCTTTCCCATTCTTGTTTTATGTAGAGCTTCAGTCGTTCAACAGTCCAGGGTCACCGCTATCATATTTTAGACTTCATAATGCGCAACACATTTTAGATGGGAGAACGGTCTGGACTGCAGGCGTGCCAGGAAAGTACCCGCACTATTTTATTTACGAAGCCACGCTGTTGTAATGTGGCTTGGCACACGTGCTGAATGTGGCTTGGCATTGTCTTGCTGAAATAAGCAGTGGCGTCCATTAAAAAGATGGCGCTTAGATGTTAGCACATGTTGTTCCAAAACCTGTATGTATCTTTCAGCATTAATGGTGCCTTCACAGAAGTCACCCATACCTTGGGCACTAATGCACCCCCATACCATCACAGATGCTGGCTTTTGAACTTTGCGTCGATAACAGTCTGGATGGTTCGCTTCCCCTTTGGTCCGGATGACACAATGTCGAATATTTCCCCAAAAAATTTGAAATGTGGACTCGTCCGACCATAGAACACTTTTCCACTTGGCATCAGTTCATCCTAGATGACTGCGATGAGATGGCGACTTGTCCAGGGTGTACGCCGCCTTCCGCCCAATTGTAGCTGAGATAGGCACCAGCGCCCCCCGTGACCCTAAAGGGAATAAGCTGTAGAAAATTAATGGATGGCATCTTAGATAATCTCGGGCCCAGAGCAGCCGGCGGCGTTTCTGGATGTTGTTGATAAATGGCTTTGGCTTTGCATAGTAGAGCTTTAACTTGCACTTACAGATGTAGCGACAAACTTTATTTAGTGACATGACAGTGGTTTTCTGAAGTGTTCCTGAGCCCATGTGGTGATATCCTTTAGAAATTGATGTCGGTTTTCGATACGGTGTCGTCTGAGGGATCAAAGGTCACGGTCATTCAATGTTGGTTTCCGGCCATGCCGCTTACGTGGAGTGATTTCTCCAGATTCTCTGAATCTTTCAATGATATTATGGACCGTAGATGTTGAAATCTCTAAATTTCTTGCAATTGCACTTTGAGAAAGGTTGTTCTTAAACTGTTTGACTATTTGCTCACACAGTTGTGGACAAAGGGGTGTACGTCACCCCATCCTTTCTTGTGAAAGACTGAGCATTCTTTGGGAAGCTGTTTTTATACCCAATCATGGCACCCACCTGTTCCCAATTAGCCTGCACACCTGTGGGATGTTCCAAATGAGTGTTTGATGAGCATTCCTCAACTTAATCAGTATTTATTGCCACCTTTCCCAACTTCTTTGTCACGTATTGCTGGCAAATCAAATTCTAAAGTTAATGATTATTTGCACAAAAAAAAGTTTATCAGTTTGAACATCAAATATGTTGTCTTTGTAGCATATTCAATTGAATATGGGTTGAAAATGATTTGCAAATCATTGTATTCCGTTTATATTTACATCCAACACAATTTCCCAACTCATATGGAAACGAGGTTTGTAAATATATATGTATATATATATATATATATGTATATGTACTTTTTAGAGGCGGTATAGTACCAAATATGATTCATTAACATCACGGTACTATACTATTACTGGTATACCTTACAACCTTAACATATAAATATAGAAAGATGAGGTAGACCACCTCGAAGTAGCTCGCTTGCTAAAAAAGTGTGGACACCCCTGCTGTAAAGTAAAGAAAAACTGGACAGATTTATAATTATATCTAACTGAATAATTATTGTATTGCTATATTATTTAAATTATTATTCTGGCCACTTAATATTGAATTTGTTTGGGGTTTTTTAGTAATAAAAATTAACAAAAAATTGTTAAGGGGGGTGGTGTTAAATATGCAAGGTCCCAAATTTCAAACCATGACTGTGCAGCGAGGAATCCATCATATTCTTTTAAAAGTCCGATTATATAGGATTTTTTAAAATGCAATTTTAACCAAGGCTGTAATGTTTCACAATAGTGTATTAGAAGTGAGTTAGTTTTGATGCTGGAAGTTAGACAGTTCAAAAGTACTTTTAGTAAACCCTTTTGGGAACACACTTTTTGTGTATCTTAGACTTTGACTTTATTAATTGTCTAAAATATACTTCACAGTGCAGTTAAGAACAACATCTTGTTGCATTTGGCTCGTTGTAGTGCAAGATTAAAACAGCAGCTGGCACAGTACAGGCCAAAACTTTGGACACACCTTCTCATTCAATGTGTTTTCTTTATTTTTATGATTATTAACATTGTAGATTGTCATTAAAGGCCTTAAAAACTATGAATGAACACATGAACAAATGTGAAATAACTGAAAACATAATTTATATTCTAGTTTCTTCAAAATAGCCACTTTTTGCTCTGATTACTGCTTTGCACACTCTTGGCATTCTCTCGATGAGCTTCACGCACACGCATATCGAGGCTTGTTACATGTAGGGGAGGACGTGTGAAGGCTTGCTGCTCTCCTGCCCCATGTGACTGTTTTGGTACCCGGGTTAGATTTTACTGGATATTTGACAACTCATAAACTCGATTGAAAATGTGGCTTTTTGAGATTTGCGGACAGCCCGGAATGTGGATAGAGAATAAATACATGTATATATATATATATATATATATATATATATATATATATATATATATATATATATATATATATAATTTTTTTTATTTTATTTTTTTTTTTTTTTAAATGCCAGTAGAATATAGGAAAGACAACAAACTTAATACAAACCAGTAACCACCATGTTATGAATATTAGATAGTTGACTTGTATTAGTGACTTTAGCAGACCTTTGGTAGCATAATACTTCACGCCTGGACATTTTGGTTTAGATTCTTGGAAAACCTCACTTCTTGAATGTGTTTATCACTGTAAACATTACATTTAATAAAGTAAAACATTTAGTGTTCAGGCAGCACGGTGGAAAAGGGGTTAGTGCATATGCCTCACAATACAAAGGTCCTGAGCAGTCCTGGGTTCAATCCCGGGCTCGAGATCTTTCTGTGTGGAGTTTGCATGTTCTCCCCGTGACTGCGTGGGTTCCCTCCGGGTATTCCGGCTTCCTCCCACCTCCAAAGACATGCACCTGGGGATAGGTTGATTGGTAACACTAAATGGTCCCTAGTGTGTGAATGTGAGTGTGAATGTTGTCTGTCTATCTGTGTTGGCCCTGCGATGAGGTGGCGACTTGTCCAGAGTGTACGCTGCCTTCCGCCCGAGTGTAGCTGAGATAACTCCAGCAACCCCCACGACCCCTAATAGGACAAGCGGTAAAAAATGGATGGATGAATTTTGTGTTCATTATTTTTGACCAGCTACCAGAAATCAATAGCTGCATGATGGAGAGGTTTTGTCAAAAAATTCCAAATAAAAGAATCACCCCCCCAAAAAATAATAATAAAACAAATCTCCTCTAATCTGTACAATTTAATGAATCACACTTTACTTGGTTAAGCCACTGCTGTTTGTAATTACTTATACATTTGGTCTTGAGTCGAAGCATGTATTGAAGCTTCGAACCAATTGGCTGAAGTGGTTTATTGCTTCATGAAGCCTCATCTGACCATCACTACTAACAGCTCTCACGTCCGTGGCAGACTAATGGACAGCTGTCAGAGGTCATGGGTGCTTTTTAAGATGTTTAGCAAAGCCTGGTAATATTCAGTGGCTGGCTATTCAACATCAGACTGAAAATTTTTGTTTTGGCTAGCAGAATCAGTGGGTGCCATCGACGTTTTTTAACAACATGGCTATGTTTTGTGCTGCAGGTGTTTCATTCCTCTGTTTTGTGATTGGCTCTCGGCCGGCCAATGGTAGGCCACGGCCGTTAGAGACAGTCAGAGCAGCTGCTCATCATTAATCCAGTGCTTAATTATTTCCTGATTACTTATTAATTCAGTGTTCCTTCTATGTGATTAGTGCACATTTGGAGATTGAATTCAAAGTGTGTGTTTTTTTTCATCTAAAACACAATTAATTGATATCAGGAATATGGAAATATGTAAATTTTGTGTCCGGGTCATTCATGTGGGATTTGTGTGGAATGAAATAACAGTAAGTTTGGAATACTTCTTTTCTTGATAAGCATTGCTGTGAATATCCACTACAAGCAGTAACTTAAAAACTATAACTTAATAACTATAACTCTTCAGAAACAAGTCACAATCCAATAAGAGTTAATTTTGCGTGGTGTTTCTAATAAAAAATAAATAAATTAATTAGTGACTCTTTTTTTATATTTTTTTATTTTAACTTTTTTGTTTGAGGAAAAAAACTAAAAATCTATATGTGTGCATTTTTTAGAAAAGTATTTCAATCTTAAAATAATAACATTTGGTAAAAATGAATGTAGCCAAAATAGTCAAGTTTTTAATGCAGGTGATACTAGAAGAAAAAAAGTTTAATTTTGCCAAAATAAGGTTAACATGTGAATGTTGTGTTAAAAAAAGATGTAACTTTTTGTTAAAAACATTTGCAGGTTTGAGAAAAAAAGACAAAGAGTATATTTTTTTAAAGCAATTCTCAGAATTTAATAATCTTTAAAAAATTGTAAAACAAAAAGTGCAAATTAGTCATAGTTTTAGAAATAAAAGTGGTTATATTAGGAGAAGGAATATTGTCATTTTGCAACTACATATTTACAAAGTTAATTGTTTTGGCCAAATAATAACGCTTTAGTTTTTTTCCCCGATAGAATATACTTGCAATGTTTTAAGAATTAAGTTGAAATTTAGAAACAAGTATTTTAATGTAAAAAAAAAAAAGATTTTTTTTTGGACACACATCAACATTAAAATTACGTTATTTTAGTGTATTATGTTATTAAGCGGCACATATGAATAAATATTCACAATTTTTTTTGCACTTCATGTTGACATTTGTGCAAAAGGAAGCAACATCCACAAGTCACACGTATCAGAACATCCACATAAAATTATGCACATGATTGGACGTCTCTTTAGGTAGCGGGAATGACTTGTATGAAGCTGTGAAAAAAAAGTATTCCCGTTAATGCATGTGTGTTTCTTGACGCCACTGATGGTTAAAACTAGTGTGAAGGTGCCGCATTAAAGTCGTCATCTGGCAAAAAAAAATGTTTACACATTTATGATGAAGTGTTGTTGGATGTAAAAATCAATCAATCAATCAATCAATGTTTATTTATGTAGCCCCAAATCACAAATGTCTCAAAGGACTGCACAAATCATTACGACTACAACATCCTCGGAAGAACCCACAAAAGGGTAAGGAAAACTCACACCCAAAAATCATGTGTAGAAGGGTGAAAATGTACAAAACAAGTGAGAAAAGGTTCGACAGCCCAATTTGTGTCACTAATGCCATTCAACAGCAAAGATTGGCAAATATGACAATGATGCAGTTTCAATTCATTTAACAAGATTTATCGCGCTGTTTCTAAAGTTTCAGCTTACTAATATTTCTATATAAGACCAAAATATTAGAAAAAAATTGCACAGCTCGGCGTGAATTTAAAAGTGAGCTTTAATGTGAATGATGGGAATGGTTGTGCTTCATTCGGACACACGTAACAAAGTTACATCACATGTTTACACTTGCACAATTCATCATGTCTTAAAAGGAGCAGGAAGTAGTGAATGCAGATGCGAGTTTTGTGTGGGATGTGTGTGGAATGAATAGTTTGGCACAATAATACATCAACTTACACATTTAATTGGTTATATGACCGAGTTCAGAACTCACAACACTTATTTCAAATCAACATTGCCCATTGTTTTGCCCCCAACCCCCACGGGCCCCAAAACAGCATAATTTTAACATGTAGAATGCCTTTTTTAAATAAATAAAAATTACTTTTAGATTAGAGATATTGCATAAAAACAAAACAATGGAATATACTACATAAAAATGTGTATAATGTAATGTAATAATATTGCACTTACCTTGGAGAGGTAAATGTGTTTTTATATTATTTTAACGTCCCTGGCTGGTGTTATTGACTCCTTGTGCTTCAGTATGGTGCCAACTAGCAGTGCAACGGTCCAACTATTTCACCAAACTATTTAGCTACACGCTGTGTCATGTTTTAATGATGTATTTCTTTAATTCAATGAATATCATAATGCGCCGCACATTTTTGATGGGAGACAGGTCTGGACTGCAGGCGGGCCAGGAAAGTACCCGCACTCTTTTACTATGAAACCACGCTGTTGTAACACGTGGCTTGGCATTGTCTTGCTGAAATAAGCAGAGGCGTCCATGATAACATTGCTTGGATGACAACATATGTTGCTCCAAAACCAGTATGGACCATTCAGCATTAATGTTGCCTTCACAGATGTGCAAGTTACCCATGCCTTGGGCACTAATACACCCCCATACCATCACAGAGGCTGGCTTTTGAACTTTGCGCCTATAACAATCTGGATGGTTATTTTCCTCTTTGTTCCGGAAGACACAGCGTCCATAGTTTCCTAATATAATTTGAAGCGTGGACTTGTCAGACCACAGAACACTTTTCCATTTTGCATCGGTCCATCTTAGATAAGCTCGGGCCCAGCAAAACCAGTGGCGTTCCTTGGTGTTGTTGACAAATGGGTTTTGCTTTGCATAGCAGTGTTTTAACTTGCACCTACAGATGTAGCGACCAACTGTTGTTACTGACAGTGGTTTCATGACGTGTTCCTGAGTCCATGTGGTGATATCCTTTACACACTGATGTCGGTTTTTGATGCAGTACCGCCTGAGGGATCAAAAGTCCGTAATATCATCGCTTACGTGCAGTGATTTCTCCAGATTCTCTGAACCTTTTGATGATTTTACCGACCGTAGACTGTAAAATCCCTAAATTCCTTGCAATAGCTCGTTGAGAAATGTTGTTCTAAAACTGTTCGACATTTTGCTTACAAATTGGTGACCCTCGCTCCATCCTTGTTTGTGAATTACTTAGCATTTCATGGAAGCTGCTTTTATACCCAATCATGGCACCCACCTGTTCCCAATTAGCCTGCACACCTGTGGGATGTTCCAAATAAGTGTTTGATGAGCATTCCTCAACTTTATCAGTATGTATTGACACCATTCCCAACTTCTTTGTCACGTGTTGCTGGCATCAAATTCTAAAGTTAATGATTATTTGCAAAAAAAAATGTTTTGTCTTTGTAGCATATTCAACTGAATATGGGTTGAAAATGATTTGCAAATCATTGTATTCCGTTTATATTTACATCTAACACAATTTCCCAACTCATATGGAAACGGGGTTTGTATATGTGTGTGTATCATGACAAAAAATGCCCAATCTTGCAATAATTATGTTGAAAAAAGTTGTTGTAATTTGATATGAATAACATTTTATTTTTAAGGAAAAAAACTAAAGCTGTATTTTATTGAATAGTTGTAATCCCGAAAGAATAAATATGGAATTTAATGAAAATATTCGCTGTTTTCCAAATAACATCAAGTTTCAAAGCGATTTCATTAGGGCTAAGAAAAATTAGTCTTGAATAAAAAATGCTAATGTATATTTATAGAAAAAAAAATTCTACTTTGAGAAGATTAAGGATAGTCGAATTTTTGTGGAAGTAGTCATAGTTTCAAAATTAAAGGGGAGATATTACAAGACCAAAAGTCATAAACTTGTAAGAATTCAGTTAAAATTTTAAATTTTACTTCAATTACAATTGTATATTGGCTTAAAAAAAAAGACTAATTATTCGGCAAAACAGTATGAAAGCCACAGAGGTTTTTAAAATCATACTTTATTCTTTGTCTCGGCAGTTACTGATAAGTTTCTTTCTCATCCGAGTTACCATTTCCCTGGAGAAGAAAAATACAAAAGCGTTTAACAACAAAGTTGATCATTTGTTGCTACTGTATCTTATTCAGTGACAAAGAATGAATAAAGAAGGCAAAATAGACGGAATCATTTGTAGTGATTATTGTACATGATAAATGATTAAAAAGTAAAAATGTAAAACTGACAGAAACATTGCCCAATAAACAGACACAATGTTTTATGGATCAAAGTAACATAAGCGTCGTAACGGTAAATATTACAAAGATTTATGCAGTTATTGTTCCAGCTGTCATTAACAAAGACTAAAGAATAGAATATTTTCAATAGAGTGGAAAATACATATGATATGACTTGATTGGTTGCATTTTTTGTTGTTTTTTTGTTAACACATGGAATCACTTTTTGCTTCCGCTTTGACTAATTTGGCAGGAGGTGTTCCCTGCATGCCACTTCTTGCTGCGCTTGGAGTTATATCTGTGGTGGGTGTGTTGTTGTTGTCGTCGTCTTTGCCGCTGCTGCATTTGATTACAGAGAGAATAGATTTGCATTTTTGCCGCGGCGTGAAATAAAAAGATAATTCACAAACTGTCACACAGTCGTATGACATCAACCAAAAAATGTCATTCGCTGATTCGCCCGCTTGACAAATTATGAAAATAACTCCAGCAAACACAAAAAAGTTTTTAAAAAAATCATCACTTTAAGGTTTTTAAATGTCAGCCTATTAAAAAAAGTAATTAAATGTACAATTATACACTGAATAAACTCTAATGTAATATAAAAAGAAAGTCAAAACCCTGTGAATGTTAAATCATCCTTTTGTGAGACAAAATATCATTCATAAGCGTTGTTTTCCGTCATAGATATTGCAATAAGAAGAATATTACTTTGAGGCATTTTTTTAGGGGGAAAAAAACAGTATATAGTTGGAATTTTTGTGAAAATATTCTGGAGAAAAATATTTGACACAATTTGTAGTCTTAGGGAGGTTGTATTCAATACACATCAACATGAAACGTGCATTTAAAGTATTTTTTTTTTAAACAAAAGTGTGCTCGAAACTTAACATTTACATAAACTGTGTGGACTGGAAAATTCCTTAAGATGTTTCGGTTTGTTAATTATGTTTATTACTCTACAACATAAAATAAAAACTAAAATTGTCAGTTGTATGCTGAATAAAGCTTTTAATAAGTGCATAAATCACCTCACAAGCCCAGCAAGGCAAAATTGCATCGAAAAGTACAAGTTTTTCCTATTTTATGTGTTTTTGGGTCCTTTAGTATCGTACTGTTCAATTTATTAAAGATAATACATAACCTCAGCTAAAACTAAGGCCTCGCTCCCCTTCATGGCGTCTTTTCAACCGACAGACCCTGCGTCCCACCAGAGCGTGTACTCGGATTTGCTATGACACTGTCCTCCCAGTGCAGGCTGACCTCTGGACCGACAGGGTCTACACTCAGGTTCCAGGGCCCCGACTTTGGAGACAACCACAAAGGGCGTCCTTGGAGTAGCCCCCTCACTATTTGGCTGTCAGGCCAGGGCCCCTGCGGCTGCTGGGAGGCTTTAAGAGCTCTTTAGGATTAAAAAATTAGACATAAAGCGTCGTCATCGTGGACTTTTCTCCAAGGTTTACCCCGGCGCCCTGGCCGGAGGGAGGGTAAAATTCTGTACGATTGAAACTGAACTTTTTTTCCCCCTGGAAACGATTGTGGCTGATTGGAATATTTTCCCACGTTTTGGTGCCATCGGATTGTGTCAGGTGACCAAAAAAATGCGTTAAGATTTATTTTTAGAGCAAACTTGGAGCGTTATCTAGCATTGGACTTCAAGCTAACATTTTAATTCAAGCCAAAACAGCATCTCGGCTCCTTTTTATGCTGTGAATACTTTCAAAATATATATTTTTAAATGTTTATTTTTATAAAAAGAAAATCTAAGGGTATAAGATGATGGATGTATTGAAGTATCACACAGAAAATTAATAATAACACACTTGTATTTGTTATTTAAAAAATATAAAGTATATACTGTATATATTTGAAAAATGCCTGTAGACATGTACCCAAACATGTAAATATAATTAGTATTTCACTATTAAAAAGTTTAAATGTGCCCATTTTAATGAATTATAGAAAATAATCTGTATGCGATAAGACAGCAAAAACACATTCCATCCTTAAAAAAATGTGTATAAATATTTAAATAATGAATAGATTTTAATGTAATGAATTTTGAAATGTTTGCTATCTCTAGTGGTTCATTCAGCAATTAAAGATAAAAAAAAAAGTGTTGTCGCTGTTTTCGGGATGAACATTCTGACGTTTTTATTGAACATTCGTAAGATTTTATACCCAACGTGTTGTTTTGAGCAGGTTTTACACAAATTGGCCTTTCAATAACATTGTGAAGAAATTCTACCTCCAGATATGAAGGTTGTTTGACCTCAGCTTCAAGGAATCATCTTTTTATTAAAGAAGCAAATAAAATGACCCTTTAAATATTAAATAAAAACATTTAGATTAAAACGAGATTAATCTCCTGCCATTATAAGAAATTACAGTGTTATATATACATTTTTGGTGATACAATAGTGACAAAGGAAGGAAAAATGATTTTCTTAACTAAAAAAATAAAAAAAAACACATAAAATGTACTGGAAACACTTAAAAAATATATACTTCATTTAATATTTATTTCATGGTACAAAATATGTGGCTGGGCTCCATGCTCAGTCCACGGATAAAAACATGATGGTTGAGTAGTTCATTGAATTATTGAGCGGCCACTTTTTTTTTTTTTTCTCCGGCCAATTAAGCAAGCGGCATTGACTATCGAACGTTTTAAAGAGAAGAAAAAAGGTCAGAGCCTGTCTGAACTGAGTCTTCTGGAAGTAACACCAGAACAGGACATTTGAACTAAAACACTATTTTTACTTTTTAATGACCTAAAAAAATACAAATCATATCAATAAAAAATACTTTAAAAAAAAAACGTAAAATAATTACTTTATTTTATTTATTATTTACAATCACAGTACGCGTTATAATAACCAATGACCAACAAAAGTATAATTAACATTAAAACAATACCATCAAAATGAAACAGAGTTGACAATTTATTTTTGATACTTTTTAGGTGCATATATTTTTTACTTTTTTATTACTACATCAATTATCATAACCAAAATCATCATCATTTTTTATTTTAAAAAATGTACCTTATAAGTCTGAGTTTTCAATTTTGTCACGATTCTTTAAAAATGTTATATAATTTTCTTGTGACCGTACCAAAACATAAGGCTTGGCGTGACATCAAAATGGCGGAACAGTGCTGTCAAATCCATATCAATCCCTAAAATGGCTCCAATTTTGGTAACCAATGGCGCATGTCTCTTTTGGCGTCCTATCAGGGCTCAGCACGTAACTTCTGACACTCCATGATAGGTTACCGAACCAGACGGCGCCAATTGGTTGGCGCTGGCGAAGATGCGTTGCTAAGCCAGGCAGCGTCCAATCACCGATGTTGAACTTGGCCTTGTTCTTCGTCCGCCCGACGACACAAACGAAAAGAGCTAGCGTTGTTCCCCTACTTGACGTCCTTGCCGTATTAAGATGTTGGCGTCCCACCACACTGGGCACCACTAGTAGAATCGGGGCCCGCCATGTGTAGTTTCATGGTCGCTGACAGGTTTTTCCACTGCTGAGTCCCACACTCCCTAGGAAGCCATGATTAGCGTTTCCATCAGACATTCAGGTGAGGCTATGAGAAAGACGGGACGGCCATTGTCTGCACCCCGAACCCCTGCCTCTACCAACCCCCCCCACTGCCCCTGCTGAGTGTCTCTATTCACTGTGTGGCTGATTAGAGGCGAGAGCCATATCGCTTGCCGGAGATCCACTTAAGTCCTTAAGGCTATTCAGCGTTGGGAAGCAGTGACAGCCGTCAGATAGCTGACAAGAAGAGCTGCAGTGGAATGTTTTTGTGGGCAGGAGAGGAGGCAGGGTGCACACGGAGCCCCCAAAAGAAGATGCCGCTTTGCCTCCAGTTAAAGTAGTTCAAAATATGCGTAAATGACCATTAAAAGGCATTTTAAGGTATAATTCAGTGGACGATCGAAGTGTCCTTTGGCAAAAATTGAATCTATAAAAGCCACTGAAAAGGGCAACTCAAGTAGTGTGGCAAGATAATAACTATCATCAAATAATAATACGCTAGCTGGCAGCAAGAGATGTGTCAGGATAGTAACATAAAAGAGCCAATAAATCGCTAGTAATCATTACGTATTAAGTTATGGACTTGGGTGTGTGTGTGTGTGTGTGTGTGTGTGTGTGTGTGTGTGTGTGTGTGTGTGTGTGTGTGTGTGTGTGTGTGTTTGCATTGCAGATTTTGGGTATGACGACTGTGGCGTCCAGCGGAATGGTTGCTCGCTGGGATTAATTTGGTTGCCATCTTGCATCCTTGTAGCATGGAGCAATGCTCGCTCGAAGAAGGTCTTTAATGGTCCTCACATGAAGAAATTCAGTTTTTGGGACGCAGTGTGGTACAAACATATCCTTGAATTATGCCTTTATGAACTTTGAGGGATGTAAGACGAGGCGGAAGTGAGAGATGTAAGGCCTTAAGAGGGGTAGTTAGAGCTACTAGTGTCAGTTTTTATCATTTGTTTCCAGGTCAGGTAGGATCTACATGGTTCAGGTTGGGTCTGGAAGACTTAGCCCTGTTGTGCATCTTAAGCCAGGACACAGGACTTTAATGTGAGGAGGTTCTGGAAAATCAATTAATTGGTTCATATCAGAGTCCTGAATCCCTTAATACCCAGACCTCAAGTTTTTTGGAGAGAACCAAAGGATTGGACGCTGCAAAGACAAAAAACACTGATCAGTTCTTTTAAGATCCAGTACTTTCTGACATCAGTTCCTCTCAGAAATCCGTTTATAAACGATTGATGAGTCCACATAGCGCTAAGAGCCAGAGATTTACCTGTGTAAAAAAATATCCAAGGAGGGGAACCTTAAACGATGGGTTTGTGTTGCTGACAGGGTTTAGGCTAAATAATTATTTGCCTAAGAGTGTCAGTGTAAAAATGAAGGACCCAACAATGTTTTTTCTTTAAAACCATTGAACACCTGCCCTCACGACTAATAAGATCTTGGAACGGTCAACAGAAGAAGTATTGTGAAGTGAATTATATTTATATAGCGCTGTTCTCTAGTGACTCAAAGCGCTTTACATAGTGAAACGCAATATCTAAGTTACATTTAAACCAGTGTGGGTGGCACTGGGAGCACGTGGGTAAAGTGTCTTGCCCAAGGACACAACGGCAGTGACTAGGATGGCAGAAGCGGGAATCGAACCTGCAACCCTCAAGTTGCTGGCACGGTCGCTCTACCAACCGAGCTATGCCGCCCCCCTATTAAGACTTCAAACAGGTCTAAAGTGTTTTGCTTAAGAGAATTCTGGTAATGGAAACAAACTGTCACAGTTCTATCTGTTTTAATTCATACTAAGGTCTTGAACTTGACTCTAGCAGAGTCCTTAAGGACTACTACCAGAGTCATTAAATAGTACGCTACTCCCGCCTTATAAACTGGATGGACGAGCAAGCACCTGGACAACTGACAAGCTAACTCTTCGCTTCTAGCTCACACAGATTGTTTTCCTAATAAATTAAGGGACTTGATGGATTAACAACTGTTTGGCAGACAGGACAATCCAAATCGCTAAAGCTCGCCTGGACATTAGAATCCCTCCATAATCCTAATGCCCCGCATTACGGCTTCTGTACACTTTCAATGCAGCATCCTCGATAACAAAGCAGGGCCCCAGCTCCCCCCTCCTCAGTTGCCGAGCCGTCCCGCCACTGTCGTCCCCTCTCAGCATCCCCTCATGGCGCCTCATTAAGACGGCAGGAAAACAAGCGCCTCCGACCCGACGCCACAGGTTCCGACAAGGAGAACGAATTTACATCAGTTTTGTTTCCGTCCCCTCAGAGCGAGTAGCGCGTTGACTTTTAGTGGATACGAAACATTCAAAGTATCGCTAAGTAGGACAACCTGAGTAACATAAATCATTTTATCCCTGAAAATAATCAAGCAGAAACGTTTCATTTTGTAACCTTCATATTTTTCAGACAACTTAGCCTTGTCTCTCAAGGATTAATAAGTAAGATTGCTTTACAAACACTAACCCTTTTAAAAACATTTTTATGGTAAAAGAATATTTTCGGTGCAGCTTGTCCACATTTTGTACAGTAAATGAAAGGCTACAAAAAGCCTAACGGTAAATAACATTTCTTCATAGATTTAAGTGTCAAAGTCTTTTGAAGTGATATCACAGTTTTGTTTGTTTTTTTATTTTTCACTATTTTCTCCAGAATTTAATGTTTTGTTGAAGACAGACTTTATGGACTTGAGTTTCACTGAAAAAAAAAAAAACATCTGTACAGTTTCCTACAGTTTCTACAACAGTTTTATTCATGCATTCAGCTGATCATTTACATAGAATTAGTACAGAATGTAACACACTGGTATTTGATGCTAGTTTATTCTTATGAGGGTAGGGACAGAAAGACAATCCTACAGAAACCCTCCTTAGCAGAATATTACGCTTTTCGCACAACTTTCTATGAAGATGATGTAAAAAAATATAATTTTCTTTTGTTTCTTGGTAAGGAATTTTTGGGAGTTAACTAATAAGTTTCTCTTTAAAACCTATGCAGTAAATTTTTTTCAACCCCCTTGTGGCGAAGTGAAACCATTTTTTTGTACAATTTCCTAAAAAAGTGATGTAAAAAGACTTCATTACAGTCATGTGCTTTGCTTTGAAATAGGTTCACAGTTCAGCCTCATCGCGTAAAATTTGGAAATCTTTACAGAATTGAACACGCTGTCCTTAGTACAGAAAAAAATGATATATATATGTGTATATATATATATATATATATGTATGTATGTATATATATATATATATATATATATATATATATATATATATATATATATATATATGTATGTATGTGTGTATATATATACATATATATGTATGTATGTGTGTATATATATACATATACCGTATATGCATGTATGTATACATATATGTATGTATGTATGTATATATATACACATACATATGTGTATGTATATATATGTATATATGTATGTATGTATGTACAGTATATATACATATATACACATACATATGTGTATGTATATATGTGTGTATATATACATATACACACATATATACGTATATATGCATGTATATATATGCATGTATATATACAGTACATGTATATGCATGTATAAACTATATATACATATATATAGACACATACATATATATGTGTATGTATATATATACATATATGTATGTATGTATAAACATACACGTTTACATATATATGTTTGTGTATGTATCAGAGTTGGGTAGAGTAGCCAGAAATTGTACTCAAGTAAGAGTACAGTTACTTTGGAGATTTATTACTCAAGTAAAAGTAAGGAGTAGTCACCCAAATATTTACTTGAGTAAAAGTAAAAAGTATGTTGTGAAAAAACTACTCAAGTACTGAGTAACTGATGAGTAACCTGATTACGGCAAAAAATAATGCACAAAACATAAAAATAGCAATGAGAAAATTCAGAACCAGGAATATCTCTTAAGCAACTAAAACAATATTATATATTAAATAATTCTACATTAAAATAAAATGAAAAAAATGGCACATTGAGCCACAATAACTTAACAGCACCATAGCCTCAGTAGGCATTCATTGATTTGATTGATTGAAACTTGTATTAGTAGATTGTATAGTACAGTACATATTCCGTACAATTGACCACTAAATGGTAACACCCCAATAAGTTTTTCAAAGTAAATGACCAAGTCGAGGTGATCTACCTCATATATACATATACATACACACACAAATCATTTATACACGTACATATCATATATATATATATATATATATATATATATATATATATATACATATATATATATATATACATATATATATATATATATACACATATATATATATACATATATATATACATATATATGTATATATATTGTATATATACACATATATATTATATATATATATATACACACATATATATATATATATACATACATTTATATATACAGTATATAATTTATATTTATTTATTTTGCCGTTTTTGTTGACATGTTAAGGTGTTTTAATGAATATACATGCATGTTTAACATATAGAATCCTATCTTTCATGAAGACAAGAATATAAGTTGGTGTATTACCTGATTCTTAGGACTTGCATTGATTGGAATCAGACGTTCACGTTTTCAAATGGAGAAAAAAAGTTCCTCTTTTCTCTCTAATACCACATGAAAGTCGTTGGTTTTTGGCATCTTATTTGTCCAGCTTCCATATTCGTTTTTATACACTTTACAATAAATACATTGGCGGCAAACTCCGTGGCTTGCTAGCGTGTTTGCGCTGGCTTTCGGAGACTCTTGTTTTGTTAGCGCAGGCGCGATGGAGTGGCGCTTTTATTGTGAAGACAGGAACTGTGCGATCAGTCTTTAGGCTTTTGACGGGATGTACGGTTGAAATAAAAAGTGTCTTTTTTCCTTTACACTTTTGATTGATTGATTGATTGAAACTTTTATTAGTAGATTGCACAGTACAGTAAATAATCCGTACAATTGACCACTAAATGGTAACACCCGAATAAGTTTTTTAACTTGTTTCAGTCGGGTCATGTGACCACCTGACTCTGTTTGATTGGTCCAACGTCACCAGTGACTGCATGTGATTGGTGAAACGCAGGCATGCGTAGATTCTACTTTGAAGCTCTGTCATTAACCAAAACAAACATTAATAGATCGATAAAAAAAAGTAGCGAGTAGCGAATGAATGTAGATAAATGGAACGGAGTAAAAGTAGTGTTTCTTCTCTATAAATATACTCAAGTAAAAGTAAAAGTATGTTGCATAAAAACTACTCGTAGAAGTACAATTTATCCCAAAAGTTACTCAAGTAAATGTAACGGAGTAAATGTAGCGCGTTACTACCTACCTCTGGTATGTATATGTATGTATATATATACAAACATACACATACATACATATATGTATGTATATATATATGTAAATATATATATATATATATTTATATATATATATAATTGTTTTTTTGTTGTTGTTGCGTATTCTTATATATGTTCATAAGTTCAGCCTCATTGCATTAAAATGTGGCAATTTGTTCGGAATTTACCACGCTGTAATTCATTTGTATTTTCCTGGATATGTTAGGAATTAAGTAATTATTTTCAATTTAAAAAAATTATGTTACGAGAATAATATGCAACAATTTTAACCCTTTCATGGCAAAACATAACTTATTTTCTGAAAACAATTCTGTGAAAAGACTCAATTATGATGTGTGCCTTTTTATCCAAACAAAATTATGAAAAAATGTAACGCTACTGTGCTACAATAATACATTTTCAGCTCAGTTTTGTACATATTATTATACAGTAAATAAAAACTAAATAGACTGGTAATATTCTTGTGAAAATTTAGTAGGACTTATGATAAAATGTACAACACTGTGAATAATAGAGAAAAAAAATGTCCCACTTCTCAACCCTCGATGGTATATGATATAAAAAAAATGTTTGCATACACGTTTATTGTCACTGCACATTGTTTAGCGTCGCAAAGAGATACGCTAATTCTATAAATGTCATTTGTGCTGATTTTTGATGTTATTTATGATGTTTGTTTTCCTCCATGTCATGTTGTTCATTTTATGTCCCCCCAAAACAAAAAGCAAAGTTTTAACTCTCAACAATGTGGCACTCTGTTCTTTTTCTTTTTCTCCTCTTTCTTCCTCTCCTTCTTCTTCTTCCACAGAGATGTTGAAGGAGCTGAACCAGCAGCGCAGAGCAAAAGAGTTTACAGACCTGAAAATAATTGTTGAAGGCAAAGAGTTTGAAGTCCACCAAAATGTTCTAGCTTCCTGCAGCTTGTATTTCAAGGACCTGGTCAAAAGGTTTGCCTTTGCCTCTTCATGCCCCCACTTCTCCCCACCCACAAACATTTTCTTTTTTGTAGGGCACATTTGTGTCGCTTTCCTAACGCCCCCTCCCCAACACACCTTTATTTTCCTGACATAACCCCTCTTGCCCTCCTCCACCGCTACCAGCAACCCTCTTTCTCTTTCTGTTCTGTCTTTGGTTCTTTCTTGCAGGTTCGTGAAGACTTTTAAGTTCCTTTAGCACAGGTCGTTGCCAGCAGCCATTCCTTTCCCAGCCCCAACCACCCCCCCCACCGCCCCCACCCCAGCCAAATGAATGTATCGGAATATGAAGTTAAAGGTCAACCCATCACCTCTTCCCTTCACTCGCAACATTGTAACCACACTTTTTAATTTTAAAGAGCAGCGCAAATGTTCCATGACTGACTGGGGATGACTTAAAATAACCCGACCAAAGATCACAATGTTCTCCCCCCACACACATATTAATACATGTTACATGAGCGCCCTTGCCATTAATGTAAATATTATATGTTTGCTTGCTCCATGCACCATTCCGTGTGTGTGCGGCTGTGTGTGCTAGCCCAGGCATGTTTTTTTATAACCTCCACCAGGAGATTTTGGATTTGCTGGGGTTTGTCTCTTAGTTTGTTGGTTAGCAACATGACTCAAAAAGTTAAGGGTGGATTTTAATGAAACTTTCAGGAACTGGCCGAAATGAGATACGTAAACAAGTGATTTGATTTTGGGGCTGATCTGGATCATTTCTGCTACATTACCTTTCGTTTGCGTGACGAGGCTGAACATGTCTGTTTATGTGTATTCTCGCAGCCACGTCTCCACCCACAGAGATAAAGACAGTGAATGACTGACAAGAGGGTTCACGGTGTTTATTTAATTCAGATATAAAACCAACACGCCAGTAGGTTCTTTAGAAATTATCAATCAATCAATGTCAATCAATGTTTATTTATATAGCCCTAAATCACAAATGTCTCAAAGGACTGCACAAATCATTACGACAACATCCTCGGAAGAACCCACAAAAGGGCAAGAAAAACTCACACCCAGTGGGCAGGGAGAATTCACATCCAGTGGGACGCCAGTGACAATGCTGACGATGAGATTATGAATTCCAATTACCTTCCGCAACCTCGACGCATTTGCCCGCCTTAAACGTCCGCCCTAGTCACTTTACAGAATCGTCCACCTCAAACACAATGCAACACAATGCACAATGCAATGCTCGCCGCAACTGCTCGTCGCCATTGCCACTTCGGCCTGAATCTATGCACTGTTTTGAAAATGTGTGTCTTAGTTTTAACATTAACTTGCCAAGAGACTTGAGATGGAATTAATTAATACGTATTGTCCTGTTTGAATAAAGTACATTTAAATTGGTACTGCTTGGCACACAGCATCAGGGGTTGGAATTGGGCGTTATATCACCAAAATGATTCCCGAGCACGGCCACCGCTGCTGCTCATTGCTCCCCTCACCTCCTCGGGGCAGCAGCAAGGGGATGGGTAAAATGCACAGGGTAATTTCACCACACCTAGTGTGTCTGTGACTATCAGTGGTACTTTAACTTTAATTTTTGGGGGTAATGTAAATATCAACTATGAAAATGTCAAATCATTTGAAAAAATACGTACATCTGCCTTATTAAGTTCTTCATTCAAGTTTAAACTTACCGAGTATTTTTGTTTTTACCTTTGAATATTAATAAGCTGTTTAAAACTTGCTAAAATTTCTTTCTTTTTTTTAACCAAAACATGTTATAAGAATAGCAGCAGTTAGCTTATGTTACAATTAGTGGTTTAACAGAACATATATATTTTTTAAAGTGTCTACAGTGTATTTTTCAGAACTGCAAATCTTATTGAATAATTATATTAATAATTTATCTGTTGTTACTGCTGCGTCCTCTCGTCAACATGTACACACGGGAAGTGTGTGCATATAGACGAAAGCAGTCCAAGAAAAGCAACTGACAATTTGCAGTCAATTATGATAAAATATATATTCAATGCTTTTTAACAATAGCTATCCAAATCATTACCTTTAGCTATTAACACACAAAGCCAATGCACGTGTTACGTACAGGAAGAGCTTACAGTGTTGCGTTCTACAAGCCGTGAAAGGCTGGGATATAATGTTTCAAACACACTGGAAAATTAGCACCCTCTAAATGTATCCATGTTAATGTCCTTTTAACTTATTTTTACTTTCTTATGATTGTTAAGAAAGTTAAAACATGCCAATTTTTAGTGCTGGGTAAATGAGGCCTCAGTGAGTGTATGGCACACTCACGAGCTGTATTGACGCCACAATGATACGTTTTCATCTACTGGAATATAAAAAAGTCAAAACATTTGGACCTGCAAATATGTAATGGATATTTAGCATCTATACTTGTTTTAGTTTTTTGTTTGTTTATAAGAAAGGGAGATGAAATACACAACTCTGGTCAAAAAGCCAAATAGTAAACCGGAAAAAAAAAAAATTCGCCTTATTTGGGGCTATAAGATCAGAATGATGTAGACTTGGAAACTGTTTCTTTTTTTTCTCCTATTTAGATCCGGGATTAAAACCGATGTCAAACATGACACACCACTCCGACTTCTCTCAGTACGAGGTGTCACTCATGAGTCAAAAAAAACACTTCATAGTCAAACAACACTGCAGTTGTATCAGTCACATGTTTTTTTTCTTAAAGTGACACACTCATAGTAGAGTGGAGGGACACAGTATCACTCCCTGTTTCATAATGCATCGTTTGATCTAGGGCTGGGCGATATGGACGAAAAAGTATATCTCGATATATTTTTACTTAAACTCGATATATTTTCCGGTGAAAGTATACATATAAAGATATTCATTTTTGAGTGATGTTCAGTAAAATTGAAATGAATGACAACTGTACTGTTAACAGTCAGTGGCACTTGTATTAACCCAGTTAGTCAAGATGGGTATTAACAGCACAGAAAATAAACTGTTAGGGTAGTACAGAATTACATAACATAACTAAAATAGAAACATTTTGTTTCTATGTAATATAAATAACATAGCCCTGCAAATAATACAAAATGTATCAAACTCAGATAACAAATTACATTTGCAGGGAGGCACTTTTTAATTCACTTCCTGGTTTGATGACCCGCCCTATCTTGCCTCTGATTGGCCTGTCCAACCAATCAGGGATGTTCTTATACGTGCATGTACGTCTTGGAAGGAGGAAGTGGAGGGGTTTAGTCATACTTGCCAACCTTGAGATCTCCGAATTTGGGAGATGGGGTAGCGGGGGTGTATATTGTAGCGTCACGGAAGAGTTAGTGCTGCAAGGGCTTCTGGGTATTTGTTCTGTTGTGTTTATGTTGCGTTACGGTGCAGGTGTTCTCCCGAAATGTGTTCGTCATTGTTGTTTGGTGTGGGATCACAGTGTGGCGCATATTTGTAACAGTGTTAAAGTTGTTTATATGGCCACCCTCAGTGTGACCTGTATGGCTGCTGATCAAGTATGCCTTATATTCACTTATGTGCGTCTGTGAAAGCCGCATTTACTATGTGATTAGGCGGACACGCTGTTTGTATGGGGGAGATGCGGACGTGAAGACGGGTTGTAGAAAACGCTAAAAGCAGTGCCTTTAAGGCACGCCCCCAATATTGTTTCCGAGGTGGAAATTGGGAGAAATTAAGGAGAAAAGTTGCCCCGGGAGATTTTCGGCAGGGGCACTGAAATTCGTGAGTCTCCCGGAAAAATCGTGAGGGTTGGCAAGTATGGTTTAGTAGCCCCTGGAGGGGGATTTAATGATTGATTGATTGATGGATTGATTGAAACGTTTATTAGTAGATTGCACAGTACAGTACATATTCCGTACAATTGACCACTAAATGGTAACACCCGAAAAAGTTTTTCAACTTGTTTAAGTGGGGGTCCACGTTAATCAATTAATGGTACAAATATATGCTATTAGCATGATACAGTCATCACACAAGTTAATCATCAGAGTATATACATCAAATTATTTACATTATTTACAGTCCGGGATGTGGAGGGTAGGGGTGGTAGGTTTGGTTGATATCAGCACTTCAGTCATCAACAATTATCATCAGAAAAATGGACATTGAAACAGTGTAGGTCTGACTTCGTAGGATATGTACAGCGAGTAGTGGACATAGAGAGATCAGAAAGCATAATAACAAGTACATCCATTTGATTATTTACAATCTGGGGAGGTGGGATGTGGAGGGGGAGAGTGTTAGTTTAGGGTTGACTTTTCCTGGAGGCATTCTTTTAGTGTGGTTTTGAAGGAGGATAGAGATGCACTTTCTTTTACACCTGTTGGGAGTGCATTCCACATTGATATGGCATAGAAGGAGAATGAGTTAAGACCTTTGTTAGATCGGAATCTGGGTTTAACGTGGTTTGTGGAGCTCCCCCTGGTTGTGGTTATGGCGGTCATTTACGTTAAGCAGGTAGTTTGACATGTTTTTGGGTATCAGGGAGGTGTAGCGAATTTTCTAGACTAGGCTCAGTGCAAGTTGTTTTACTCTGTCCTCCACCCTGAGCCAGCCCACTTTGGAGAAGTGGGTTGGAGTGAGGTGTGATCAGGGGTGGAGGTCCAGAAGTAACCTGACGAGCTTGTTCTGGGGTGTTTGGAGTCTAGATTTGAGCGGGGGTGAGAACAAGGAACACAACAAATAAACAGAATTTTGTAATTTTAACGTGAAATAAATTGTATCGATATTACGATATTTTCTTAATTCATATCTTGTTTAAAAATATATATACATATAATATATATACAAAATACATATGTATATTATAGCCCTAGTTTGACCTAGAACTACTTATTAACCAAACCATTGCCACAGTTTGATCTAGAAACAGATCGTTTCACTGTTTCCAAATAGATTATGTTCCAGTTTCAAAAGTTCTATTTTTTTTTTTTCAAATTCTGCCTGAAAATGATGCAGCAGAGAACAGGCATTGTCCAAGACAGCTAAAGGTGATCCTGACAGCTCCATCAGCACATAAGTGTGAGAGTTTGACCTTGACGAGAGCGCTGCAACCTTAGGGAGAGGCGCTGCCGGGATCTGTGGGGTAGGAAGGGAGGGTAGGGTGTTGGCGGGCTGTCCGTCACCTGGTGTCTCCTGTGGGCCGCTCACGTAGGCGTGAGACACAAGGGCTTGTCTCCAGTGTCCATTTTGACAGTTTAATGAGCCAAACTCTCATTTATCAGCTAATTAATTGTTCAACCGCTTTGCTCTGTTGACATAACTTCCACACCTTTCACGTCTTTGTCTGGAAAAGACATTTGGACCTCACACATTAAATTAACGCACACTGACTGTGTGAATACAAACTTGCCGTCGTCCGTTTTGTTGTCAATAACAACAACAACAACAAAAATGTTGCCTCAAAAACACCCGTGTGCCGCCCATCCTCCAACACTTAGCTCCTTAGGTGCTCAGCGTAGGCCACCAGCCAGCTTTAAGCAGCAAGTGTGAGCTGCAAATATACTAGGTGTGTGTGCGCATGTGTCTGTGTGTGTTTGTGTGTGTGCGCACGCACCAACTGAACAACTTGCTTAGAAGTGGAACAGTTTTTTTGTGTGTGTGTTTTTTTTACATCGGTGCATGACATTCCAAACATATCCAACCCCGTTTTCCCCGCTAGAAGTGAAGTTTAAAGGCCTACTGAAATCAGATTTTCTTATTTAAACGGGAATAGCAGGTCCATTCTATGTGTCATACTTGATCATTTCGCAATATTGCCATATTTTTGCTGAAAGGATTTAGTAGAGAACATCGACGATAAAGTTCGCAACTTTTGGTCGCTAATAGAAAAGCCCTGCCTGTACCGGAAGTATGTGCGCATGATGTCACGAATTGCAGGGCTCCACACATATTCACATTGTTTTTAATGGGAGCCGCCAACAAAAAGAGCTATTCAGACCGAGAAAACGACAATTTCCCCATTAATTTGAGCTAGGATGAAAGATTTGTGAATTAGGATATTGATAGTGAAGGAATAGAAGAAAAAAAAATAAAAAGCAACGGCGGTGTGCGTGTTTCAGATGTAATTACACACATTTACTAGGATAATTCTGGAAGATCCCTTATCTGCTTATTGTTTTAATAGTGTTTTAGTGAGATTTTAAAGATTGTCAGATTGTAAAGACATACCTTGAGGTCGGATGGCTGCGGTGACCACAAAGTGTCTCAGAGAGAAGCCGAGGAGCCAAGCTCACAGCTGCCGCTGCTGCAGGACGATGGATAATCCAATGATTTCTCCGGTAAGATATATATATATATATCACAATTTCCCCAGCCAAAAACATGCTGGTTGACGTAGAGAAAACATGTTCGCTTGACCGCTCCGCTTCACAACAAACAAAGAAACATAGACTGTGTCTCGCTGCTAAACACAGCTGCAATACACCGCTTTCCACCAACAGCATTGTTCTTTATAGTCTCCATTATTAAATGAACAAATTGCAAAAGATTCAGCAACACAGATGTCCAAAATACTGTGTAATTATGCCGTTAAAGCAGACAACTTTTAGCTGTGTGTGTGCGCAGCGCTAATATTTCCTTACAGTCCGTGACGTCACGCATACATGTCATCATTCCGCGACGTTTTCAACAAGAAACTTCCAGGAAATTTAAAATTGCACTAAACTAAAAAGGCCGTATTGGCATGTGTTGCAATGTTAATATTTCATCATTGATATATCAACTATCAGACTGCGTGGTCGGTAGTAGTGGGTTTCAGTAGGCCTTTAAACACCAACACAGAAAAATATGCGTGCATACATTTACATATCATTAAGACTATGTACAGTGTACCTAAAACCTGCATTTGTGTAAGGTTATCTACAAAAAATAGTTGACCTAAATAGTGGAAAACTTGTAAATTTTTAAGTACATTATTGGATACTGTGTTAAAAATCTCCTGTCATTATGATCAAACATTGTTGTAATAAAAATAATAAAACTTTTAATTAGACATGTGTAAAGCAATTTAAAATTTATATTTGCACCTGGGAATAGGTTGATTGGCAACCCTTAATGGTCCCTAGTGTGTGAATGTGAGTGTAAATGTTGTCTGTCTATCTGTGTTGGCCCTGTGATGAGATGGCGACTTGTCCAGGGTGTAGCCCGCCTTCCGCCCGAATGCAGCTGAGATAGGCACCAGCGACCCTAAAAGGGACAAGCGGTAAAAAATAGATGCAGGGATTAAATGTAGTGTTAATAAGCATTTTTATATACATTTTTAAATTGTATTTGTAAACTATTGTATATCATTTGTGTTGCATTTTTTTTTCATTTTTTAAAAATCTAATTTCATATTGTAAAATTAATCAAAGTATATAATTTTTAGAAGCAAAGTTTTAGTCGAAATTGTATTTATATCTGTTTTATTTTTCGAAATTTAGAATAAAATACATACTTTTGTGGCAAATGTATAGTCATAGAAATTGAAAACATTTCTATTCAAATAGGAAAGCACGGTGGAGCAGTGAGTAGCACTTGTGTCTCACAGCGAGAAGGTCCTGGGTTCTATTCTTTCTGTGTGGAGTTTGCATGTTCTCCCCATGACTGTATGGGTTCCCTCCGGGTACTCCGGCTTCCTCCCACCTCCAAAGACATGTACCTGGGGATAGGTTGATTGGCAACACTAAATGGTCCCTAGTGTGTGAATGTGAATGTGAGTGTGAATGTTGTCTGTCTATCAATGTTGGCCCTGCGATGAGGTGGCGACTTGTCCAGGGTGTACACCGCCCTCCGCCCATGTGCAGCTGGGATCGGCTCCAGCCACCACACAACCTCGAGAAGGACACTCGGTAGAAAATGGACTTAATGTTGTAGATTAATGTTTGAATGAATGAATTGATGGATATTTTAAAAATATATTTATGTGTTGTAGATTAATGTTTCTGTAATTTTACACCTCTGCCATTCGTGGCAGAGAGCATAGGTATGATTCCTGGCCCGAGTTATGTCATGAAGGGGATCTGGGGTCAAAACTGAGCCAAAACCATGATTGTGATTGACTCGCGACTGACAAAACTACAGAAACCGTATATTACTATATTATAGTAATATACGTATATTTATATGTATATTTATATTGTCAAAATTGTATTACAGATTTTAAAATGTTCTTATATATCAGTCACTTATTCTGTAAAAAAAAAAAAAAGTTTTTTTAAAATTTGTATCCAGATACATAATTTTTTTATTTGCAATTTTCATATAAATAATAAAATCTGTTTAACATTTAGATAAATATAACATTTTGTGGCCATTTAAAACAATTAAATGTATTATTATTTTTTTAAATATACATTCAATTAATAGTAAAATATAGATTTATTTTGACTAAATGTTATTTTAAAAATATATTTTAATTTCAGATGTTTTCAGAGCAGCATGTCTGCCATGTTTGTGGTGTGTGTTTTTTTTATTTTCTTTTGCTTCATTGCTAAGCTTTTACTGTGAGATGCAACGCACCCTCATTCGCCCTGCCGCTCCTCCTCCTCCCCAAAAAGCCTATTACCCTTCCTCTTAAAGGGCCGGCACAGATCATGGCCTGTAACTCTATTTCACCCATCGCCGTTTCCCAGTAAGCCTGCTCGGCTGGCATTTCATTTACGTCGTCCTTTTTGCATTCCTGCGCCTCTCCGAGCGGCGGCCTGGACACATTCCGTCCTCTCTAGCGGTGCGAGACAAGTAGACCCAGCCCGAGGGGAGGACACAATGGGACTTTGTCCAATTCCCCTCAGATATATCCGTAATAGTCTTTGTTCTTGTTGAGCTCTGCGCTTCTATTTAACCTGCTTTTGACTTCTTTTTTGGTCCTGATGCAGTGTCACCTTTGCCAACACTGTACTTTTATAGAATCATTTATTTTGTATAAAAGTATATATATATATATATATATATATATATATATATATATATATATATATATATGAAAAGGGGTCAAGGTGATGTTTGTAATATTTTGACCCTCATATTTACCTAACTAGGCTCACCAAACTATTAGGAACAGTGCAGTTTGACACAACAATGATATTTCTGTAGTCGCTTTTGCAATAGCTGTCATTGTGTGAGTGCACTAATGCGGTGTTTTTCAACCTTTTCTGAGCTGAGGCACGTTTTTTGGATTGAAAAAAATCCTGAGGCACAGCACCAGCAGAAAACATTGAAAAATGAAACTCAGCAACCGATATTGACAGTAAAAAGTTGTTCTTGCAATTGTTGGATATGAATTCAAACCATGACCAAGCATGCATCACTATTGCTCATAGTAGGTGTACTATCACGACCTCTCACATCACGCCGTGACTTATTTTGATTTTTTTGCTATTTTCCTGTGTGTAGTGTTTTAGTTCTTGTCTTACACTCCTATTTTGGTGTTGATTTTCATATTATGTATGGATGTATTTTGTGGACCCAGTCTGCTCCACACGCTGTAAGTCTATGCTGTCATCCAGCATTCTGTTTTTGTTCACTTTGCAGCCAGTTCAGTTTTAGTTTTGTTTTGCATAGCCATCCCTAAGCTTCAATGTGTTTTGTTTATTTTTGGTTTAAGCGTTAGATACCTTTTTTCCCGCACACTGCCTCCCGCTGTCGTCTGCATATTGTGATCACGAACCATGTTCTAGACATCTACGAAGCAATTAGCTACCTGCTGCCACCTACTGATATGGAAGAATAATACATAGTTACTCTGCCGATTCTCTAGACCAATGGTTCCCAAACTTTTGCAGGCTGGCGCCCCCCTTGGCTCCCCAGTGAATTCCTAGCGCCCCCCCCACTTTTTGAAAATTCTGAACATTACAAGCTTGAAATTACAAACCTGAGCTTTTACTTTTGTAGTCTATGCTGTCGGATCTGACTGGGCCAGAGCGGCGTGTGGTAACCGGACCCTGATGCGTCGTCCACTGACTCGTCCTGCTGCACGTGTTGTGTACAAATCGTCAAACAAACGTTCGAACTTCTGACTTCGACTTCGGACTGCCGCCCCCCTAGCGCCCCCTTCTTCCTCACCGCCCCCCCAGATCTTTTCTCCGCCCACTTTGGGAACCACTGCTCTAGACAGTACAGACACTCAACAACGACACATTTGCGGATTATAATTACTCGTTTGCAAAAATATTTTTAACCCAATTAGGTGAAATGACAATCTCCCACGGCACACCAGACTGTAGCTCATGACACACTAGTGTGCCGTGGCACATTGGTTGAAAAACACTGCACTAATGAATTGTCTGGCCTTTGTATAAATAAGTGCACGTTAATGCAGTGGTTCTCAACCTTTTTTCAGTGATGTACCCCCTGTGAACAATTTTTCAATTCAAGTACCCCCTAATCAGAGCAAAGCATTTTTGGTTGAAAAAAGAGATAAAGAAGTAAAATACGGCACTATGTCATCAGTTTCTGATTTATTAAATTGTATAACAGTGCAATATATTGCTCATTTGTAGTGGTATTTCTTGAACTATTTGGAAAAAAAGATATAAAAATAACTAAAAACCTGTTGAAAAATAAACAAGTGATTCAATTATAAATAAAGATTTCTACACATAGAATAAATCATCAACTTAAAGTGCCCTCTCTGGGGATTGTCATAGAGATCCATTTGAATTCATGAACCTGATTCCTAAGATCTCTTCACAAAAAAAGACATTTTTAACATCAATATTTATGGAACATGTCCACAAAAAAATCTAGCTGTCGACACTGAATATTGCATTGTTGCATTTCTTTCCACAGTTTATGAACTTACATTCATATTTTGTTGAAGTATTATTCAGTAAATATAATTATAAAGGATTTTTGAATTGTTTCTATTTTTAAAATATTTTTAAAAAGTCTCGCGTACCCCTTGGCATACCTTCAAGTACCCCCAGGGGTACACGTACCCCCATTTGAGAACCACTGCCTTAATGTAAATGTCCATTTTTGTGGTTGTTGCCACCTAAAATCCCTGAATTTGTGGCATCTTTAAAAAAAAAAAAGTTGCAGTGTTTTGAGGCTACTTTTATTTTTTCAATTTCATTGAATCAACTTGTGTGTGATTTAATGGAGTTCTTATCAATATTTGAATCATTTCTTGTCACCTCAACCTCAAAAAAGCGCCGATTGGTTGAATTTTCTCGGATTGGCACAGATGCAAAATTGCGCATTCCAGACGTGTTCAGCTATTTTAATTTTTTTTTTTTTAACATTTTTTTTTTTTTTTTTCAAAAGGTAGAAGTTGCCCAAACGTAAGCAGACTTGCGCTCTGAGCAGTACGCTATAGAACAAGATTTTGGAGCATTTCTATAACTTAACTTTACATTTATGTTTACTCGCCTTATACATGTTCACTCCGTTTATATAATTCTGCATTAGAATAAACGTGCTGCAAGTTGTTTTTCGCATCTGTTTATAAAGGTTATATTATTTTTACACTTCTAACTTGAATGCCGATTGAGAATAATATTTAAAGCATCAATTACTTGCCAGACAGTAAGCATCAGTTCAAACATTGTCAGATGAAAATAATTTAAAAAAAAGGGCGACAATGACATTTTTCTAGCTGCTGGAGCATTAGATGAATAACGTGCGTGTGTGTGTGTGTGTGTGCGTTTGCATCCTTGTCGCTACCCCCTTTTAAGAAATCCCAAGTGGGAGAGTTTGTCACAAACTAGCGCCTGAGAGTAGCCCGGCCTTCCAACGCCGCTCGGGGGTCGCACTACTCGAGCAAGCTGACGAGCATGCTGCTCTTTTTGTATTTTTAGCTCCACCCACTCCATCCTCCATCATTTTAACCTCTCCCTTCAAGTGGTTCTTTCTTCCAACCTGCACCTGCAACAACCCCCACACACACCCCCTCCGCTCAAAGGCCTGCAGGGGAAGGTCAATAACACTTTGTGGCTTTTTGCTTTGCAGGAGGACAAAAAAAAAAAGAGTAACTGCTTTTGGGTTATTGCAGCCATGCAGGGACACATGTCTTTAAATATATTCATTTTATTTTGAATGTCCTTCTCCTCCCCCCTTGCTCCTTTCCTCCCTGAGTGCGCTGCCAATCACGACTAATGTCTTGAGTTCACACACTACAGGATAATATTGCAGCAGCGACCAAAGTTTCCGCTTTTTGTCTTTTTTGGGTGGGAGGTGGGGTGGGCGGAGCTATCTCTTATTTAAAAGACAGACAAGGTACAGTCATGGAACAAACCTTTCCTGAGAAGGATGGCTGCTGGCTCCCTGTGGAGGAACCCTCTCACCCTGCCTCGCCCCTCTCTCTCTGTCGCCCTCTCTCTTGTGCTTTCCCTTTTTTTGCTCCTTCCTCATCCCGCCTTCCCAGCCAGCTGTTTGTTTGGTGTGTCTCGCTAAATACTGACACTTTTGCTGCTGCAGTCCAGTCAAACATAAGCAAAAACAATTGCTCACATAGTGGCTGGGGTACTTTTTATACTCAACTACATGCAAACAGGTTTGTTAGCTGTGAATTCCCTTAATTTCGACACATTTCAAATTATACATTGTGTAAACATGACAGATTTAAAGGCCTACTGAAATGAGATTTTCTTATTTAAACTGGGATAGCAGGTCCATTCTATGTGTCATACTTGATCATTTTGCAATATTGCCATATTTTTGCTGAAAGGATTTAGTATATAACATCCACAATAAAGTTTGCAACTTTCGGTGTTAAGAGAAAAGCCCTGCCTCTACCGTAATTCGCAGACGATGACGTCACCCGTGTGATGGCTCCTCACATAATCACATTGTTTTTAATGGGAGCCTCCAACAAAAAGTGCCATATTTGGACCCAGAAAACGACAATTTCCCCATTAATTTGAGCGAAGATGAAAGATTCGCGTTTAAGGATATTGATAGCGACGGACTAGGGAAAAAAAAACGCAATTGCATTGGGACGGATTCCGATGTTTTTAGACACATTTACTAGGTTAATTCTGGGAAATCCCTTATCTTTCTATTGTGTTGTTAGTGTTTTAGTGAGTTTAGCAGTACCTGATAGTCGGAAGCTTGTGTCCACGGGTGTCTTGACGCGCAGTGTCTCAGGGGAGTCGACGGCAGCTATGGACGGCACAAGCTCAGCTTTTCTCCGGTAAGAACTGACTTTTTAACCACAATTTTCTCACCGAAACCTGCTGGTTGACATTTGGTCGGGATCCATGTTCTCTTGACCGTGCTCTGATCCATAGTAAAGTTTCACCTCCAGGAATTTTAAACAAGGAATCACCGTGTGTTTGTGAGGCTAAAGGCTAAAGCTTCCCAACTCCATCTTTCTACTGTGACTTCTCCAATATTAATTGAACAAATTGCAGAAGATTCAGCAACATATATGTCCAAAAAACTGTATAATTGTGCCGTTAAAGCAGACGACTTTTAGCTGTGTGTGTGCGCGGCGCTCATACTTCCTAAAAACCTGTGACGTCTTGCGTACACGTCATCATTACACAACGTTTCGAAGACGAAACTCCCGGGAAATTTAAAATTGTAATTTAGTAAACTAAAAAGGCCGTTTTGGCATGTGTTGCAATGTTAATATTTCATCATTGATATATAAACTATCAGACTGCGTGGTGGGTATAGTAGTTTGTTTCAGTAGGCCTTTAATATGTTGTGATAATTACACCATTGGCGATTTAAAACCGTAAACTCCAATTTTACAGATGCCATGTCTGATTTTTCAGCTTTATTCAGAGAGTTTAGGGAATTTATTTCTCCTAATGCTCTTTATTAGTTATAATTTGGTTTATCTTTTTATGTGTTGATATTTTAATACATTTAATAGTAACCCTTCATAGATAACTATAAACAGTTATCCAATAATAAAGCATTAATATAGAATTAATTAATACTGAATTAATTGTTTACTTTTTAGCATGCAGTTTTTAAACAGTTATAAATGTTTTACTCATTATTATAATACATTTATTTGTTTTTTTAAATAACTTCATGTGAAGATGTAATTTAAATGTATGTACTGCATTTTTATATATACATTTTTTATTTAATTAATATTTTCTGGGTGGCATAAGGTATCTTTTTTTAGATGTGTTTACATGTGTAGTTTTACATACTTAATGGTAAAGAAATAAAACTATTTTTTTTTTAATGTAAAGTATGTTTTTTGAAGCATTTAAAAATATATATATTTTTAAAATCCATCCATCCATTTCTTACCGCTTGTCCCGTTCAGGGTTGCGTGGGTGCTGGAGCCTATCTCAGCTGCATTCAGGCGGAAGGCGGTGTACACCCTGGACAAGTCTCTACCTCATCGCACGGCCACACAAAAAATATGAATATTGTGATTTTTTTTTCTATACATTTAAAAAAAAATCCGCAAGTAAAGCATTTAAATGCTTTTAATTAGGAGGACACAAGGTGATGATGTCACTACCAGTAATTGATAAAAGTGCAGCATCTTTAAAAATGGAGGCAATTATTGAAGTAAATAGTGTAAAAATGGTTTACTGTATTTGTGTGTTAGCCGTGTGCATATGTTTTATTATCCCACCAAGTGCTTCCAGCAGCAAAGTAAATGGAAAAGAGCCATGAGTGACAGATGTAAAGAGCCTCCATCCATCTTACTGTGGACCACTTTTCATATTGTTGATGTCCGCGGCCGCAGGGAGGGAGTCAAAGTGTCGGCAGTTGTGGGGGGGGGGGGGGTCGGAGTACGCGCTCTTATTCCATTTGTTTCACCCTTGAGTGGATTATAGTCTGGCGTAGGACATTAAACATGGGTGCTGAGATGTTACTTAACACTCTAATGCCTCCCGGCGGCCGCCCACCATGCGTGCAAAGCGCCGTCATTTGATCCCGCCCGAGTGCGACGTGATCCAGCCCTGAAAGTAGTGTGCACAAACCCCCAGCCCTGAGAGGAAGGTATTGTGTTATCATTTTATATTTCATTTCCTTCCTTCAAAACATCTCCTCCCGCTTTGTTTCAGTGCTCCCCCTCCCTCCCATGTGTGCACACATACGTCCGAAGCAATAATCACCTAAACTTTGTCCCGAAAATTTTGTTGCAGATGTGGCAATTATTTAAAAAAGGAAATTCCGGATTGTACAACTCCTGGTGTATAACCCGGTCTCCCTCTGTGCCGCCATTGGTCGTCCAGGTCGTCGGGCGAAACGCGCAACGGCGAGATGTTGAAGCTGAGCATGAGCAACATTGCCGCCGACGTGCTGCAGCAGCTGCTGGAGTTCGTCTACACGGGCTCGCTTGTCATTGACTCAGCCAACGCCAAGACGCTGCTGGAGGCCGCCAACAAGTTCCAGTTTAGCACCTTCTGCAAAGTCTGCGTGTCCTTCCTAGGTAGGTAGGAAACTGGAACATGAACATGACACATGAATGATCATCCCCCTCTTCTAAGGCTTTAACAGCTTTGAGATGCCTATTAAGGAGGTCAGAGGTTTATTCCACAGGTGTGGGATCAAGATGTCTCAAAACTTTGGTCCACATAATGTACCTGCGTGACGTGCACTTCACTTCACTTCCTTCCTTTTTACATTCTTGTTAAAACCACTGGCTTTTTTAGGGCGAAAAAATTACATGCCTTTTGTTTGATGGATTGCTATTAGTTGGCTAAAGGGATTATGCACCACTAAAACACATGCCATTTTGGTGAGGATCTGGATAAAGGTGCTGATTCCAGATTACATTCTTCACTGTTTGTTCCACCCTTATGTTAAAAAATGACACCACGGTCCGTTTTTAACAACCAACGTTACTGTGGTACTGTTCAGCTAAACATCTCTGCTGTATTTAGGATGAAGCAAACTATGCTAAAGCTTGTCAAAGATCCGTTATACGATAGGATTGCTGCGGTTTTTGAGGACCTTCTCCGAAAAGGCTAGTCAAAACTTGTCTTTTATGACAGGAGTACTGTGTTGTGTTTAGTGATCTACTGCAAAAACAGTAATCCAAGGTACTCGATAGAATAGGATCACTCTGCTATTTTCAAGGACCTTATTTAAAAAGACAAGTCTAAGATCCTCTATATTAATGGTCCCCAACCACCGGGCCGCAGAAGAATTTTTTATAAATTAGAATTTTTTTAAATTTTCCAAAATGTTTTATTTTTATTAAATCAAAATAAAAAACACAAGATACACTTTCAATTAGTGCACCAACCCAGAACCCAAATATAATTCACTTCACTTCACCTTCTTCAAAAAGGCTAATCAAAGATCCTCTGTATGACAGGATCACTCTGCTGTTTTCTAAGGACATTCTTCAAACAGGCTAGTCAAAGTGCTTTCATATGACCGAATCACTGTAGTTTTTAACACGCTTGTCAACAATCTCTTATATCACAAGATCACTGAGGTTTTATTGACTTTCTACAAACAGGCTGATCAAAAATCCTCTATATGGCAGTAGAGTAGTTTTTCGGGATACACTGAAAAAAACACTAGTCGAAGATCCTTTATATGACAAGATCATTACTGTTTCCAAGGACCTCCTTTAAAAAGGTGGGGTCATAGATCCCCTATTTGACAGAATCACTGCTTCTTTTATTGACCTTTTTCAAAAATGCTAGTCAAAAATCCCATATTTAGCAGTTGCTCTCTAATGTTTTTAGTAATATACTGAAAACATACCAGTCATAGAGCCTTTATATGGAGCACTCTGCTGTTTTTAAAAAATCACTGCAAACATGCAAGTCAAAGATCCTCTATGTGACAGGAGCGTTGTGCCGGTATGACTCTACACCATCATCAGGTGTTATATCTATGACCAAACATAAAGGACATCAAATGTTCCTGAATGACGACTCATCGGACACATCTGTCTCCCCCTAAAGCTGGTAACGCGCTATTACTCTGATCCAGCCCTAGTGGGTCCGATCGCACGATAGGTTTGGGCTTTTGTTGTAAAAAGGTCACGGGACAATCGTCACTTAAATGTCAAATTTTCTGGCCTGAACTACGGCGAAGCAAAGAAGCACTAAATGGGAGGAGCCTCGAAGAGGAATGTGACGTGAACATGTTTTATTGGGTTAGAAGACGAATAAAAAGCCTGAAATGTCAGCATTTGCAATTCATTTCATGAATTGTTTGCCGACACAAGGAACTGAGCGTGAATACAAAGGTCAGAGGGGAAAAAAAGCAACAGCACGTATTGATTTGTTTTTCTCTTTTTGGACCACGGAAAAAAACAGAAAACATGGAAGCCATTTGTAGACTTCATTTCCTGGGAGACATCCATTCATTCCACCCTGACAAGATGCATGACATTTTAGCACATGACAGGGTGCAGGTGGAAGTGGAGGTTTGTCCTTGACACAGTAGAACCTGATATCGTGTTAAATGTTAGCGCCCACTAGGAAATAGCAAACATGTTCTCGGCCTACTTCACTATCACTACACTTCACACAAGTCACTCTCGGTGGAATGATTTTGAACTAGGGCTGTCAAACCATTAAAATATCGAAACTTTATTACTCGTTTATTGTTCATAGTTAACATGAAATGGATCGCGTTTAACTGCAGATAGATACAGTTTTTTCATTATTATTAGGTTTACCTTAGACCAGTGGTTCTTAACCTGGGTTCGATCGAATCCTAAGGGTTCGGTGAGTGGACCTCAGAGGTTCGGCGGAGGTCAAAACACACCCGACTCTTCGTGTAAATACAAACTTCTCCCTATCGGCGTATTACGAATACGGCAACAGCTGACTGAATTGCAGGTGTGTAATTTGTTGTGAGTTTATGCACTGTGTTGGTTTTGTTGTTTGAACAAGGTGATGTTCATGCACGGTTCATTTTGTGCACCAGTAAAAAAAAAATGGTAACACTTTAGTATGGGGAACATATTCACCATTAATTAGTTGCTTATTAACATGCAAATTGGTAACATATTGGTTCCTAACCATTCATTAAGTACTAATTAATTCCTTTTTCGGCATGGCCTTATTATAACCCTAACCCTCTAACCCTGACCTTAACCAAATAACTCTAAATAAAGTCTTTATTACTTAGAATATCTTCCCTTAGTGTCCAAATAACTCTAAACTAAGTCTGTTACTTAGAATATGTTCCCCATACTAAAGTGTTAGCAAAAACATGTAATTTTGTCTTGAATTTTAAAAAAAAAAACATTTTATTTTTTACTAAAGAAGGGTTCGGTGAATGTGCTCATGAAACTGCTGGGGTTCGGTACCTCCAACAAGGTTAAGAACCACTGCCTTAGACAGATAATATTAAATGAATAAAACTGTGACTGGACACTTTTAATGACATTTTTACCACACATTCTGCTTTATAACAATAAACAAATTACCTGCAGTGACTTAGTGTATCCCTGACAGGATTTGCGTTCTTGCTGAATGACCCCTTGCATTTGGAGAGAGGAGCTACACGTACGTGTTTTGATAATAGTTTTGTGCATTATCAACACAAAATATGAATTTTTACAGTCATGGTTTGATCGTTAAAAAAGATGTTTGGTCATGTTATCTGCAGTGTTCATGCGGGTGCTTAAAAACCTTGAAAATGCTTGGATTTTAATATTGTGTTTTCAGTGTTTGAAAAAGGCTTGTAAATGCTTGGAAATGTTGATCATATTTCTCGGTAGTCTGACTCAATAGGCAATTATAAAATGAAATAAATGTTTCCTTCAAAATGAAAGCTACATGCTTGATCTCAATCAATCAATCAATCAATGTTTACTTATATAGCCCTAAATCACTAGTGTCTCAAAGGGCTGCACAAACCACCACGACATCCTCGGTAGGCCCACATAAGGGCAAGGAAAACTCACACCCAGTGGGACATTGGTGACAATAATGACCCAGTGGGACGTCGGTGACAATGATGACTATGAGAACCTTAGAGAGGAGGAAAGCAATGGATGTCGAGCGGATCTAACATGATACTGTGAAAGTTCAATCCACAATGGATACAACACAGTCGCGAGAGTCCAGTCCAAAGAGGATCCAAGACACAGCAGCGAGAGTCCCGTTCACAGCGGAGCCAGCAGGAAACCATCCCAAGCGTAGGCGGACCAGCAGCGCAGAGATGTCCCCAGCCGATACACAGGCGAGCAGTACATGGCCACCGGATCGGACCGGACCCCCTCCACACGGGAGAGTGGGACATAGAAGAAAAAGAAAAGAAACGGCAGATCAACTGGTCTAAAAAGGGAGTCTATTTAAAGGCTAGAGTATACAAATGAGTTTTAAGGTGAGACTTAAATGCTTCTACTGAGGTGGCATCGCGAACTGTTACCGGGAGGGTATTCCAGAGTACTGGAGCCCGAACGGAAAATGCTCTATAGCCCGCAGACTTTTTTTGGGCTTTGGGAATCACTAATAAGCCGGAGTCCTTTGAACGCAGATTTCTTGCCGGGACATATGGTACAATACAATCGGCAAGATAAGATGGAGCTAGACCGTGTAGTATTTTATACGTAAGTAGTAAAACCTTAAAGTCACATCTTAAGTGCACAGGAAGCCAGTGCAGGTGAGCCAGTACAGGCGTAATGTGATCAAATTTTCTTGTTCTTGTCAAAAGTCTAGCAGCCGCATTTTGTACCAACTGTAATCTTTTAATGCTAGACATGGGGAGACCCGAAAATAATACGTTACAGTAGTCGAGGCGAGACGTAACAAACGCATGGATAATGATCTCAGCGTCTTTAGTGGACAGAATGGAGCGAATTTTAGCGATGTTACGGAGATGAAAGAAGGCCGTTTTAGTAACGCTTTTAATGTGTGACTCAAAGGAGAGAGTTGGGTCGAAGATAATACCCAGATTCTTTACCGTGTCGCCTTGTTTAATTGTTTGGTTGTCAAATGTTAGAGTTGTATTATTAAATAGAGTTCGGTGTCTAGCAGGACCGATAATCAGCATTTCCGTTTTTTTGGCGTTGAGTTGCAAAAAGTTAGCGGACATCCATTGTTTAATTTCATTAAGACACGCCTCCAGCTGACTACAATCCGGCGTGTTGGTCAGCTTTAGGGGCATGTAGAGTTGGGTGTCATCAGCATAACAGTGAAAGCTAATACCGTATTTGCGTATGATGTCCCCTAGCGGCAGCATGTAGATGCTGAAGAGTGCAGGGCCAAGGACCGAACCCTGGGGAACTCCACACGTTACCTTAACGTAGTCCGAGGTCACATTGTTATGGGAGACACACTGCATCCTATTCGTAAGATAAGAGTTAAACCAAGACAGGGCTAAGTCTGACATACCAATTCGTATTTTGATACGTTCTAATAAAATATTATGATCGACGGTATCGAAAGCAGCGCTAAGATCGAGGAGCAGCAACATAGATGACGCATCAGAATCCATCGTTAGCAATAGATCATTAGTCATTTTTGCGAGGGCTGTCTCCGTGGAGTGATTTGCCCTGAAACCGGATTGAAAGGTTTCACATAGATTGTTAGACGCTAAGTGTTCATTTAACTGCTCCGCAACAATTTTTTCAAGGATTTTTGAAATAAAGGGAAGGTGAGACACCGGTCGGTAATTTACCATGAGGTCAGGATCGAGGTTAGGTCTTTTAAGAAGAGGATGAATAACCGCTTTTTTGAATGCTAGGGGAACAGTGCCCGAGGAGAGTGATAAGTTTATAATATTTAGCACTGATGGACCTAATAATACAAAGAGCTCCTTGATCAGTTTCCCAGGAAGAGGGTCAAGTAAACATGTTGTCTGTTTTATTCCATTTACACGTTGTAACAATTCCTCTAATGTTATTTCCTCAAAACGAGAGAAACTATTTTGGAGGGCAGTATCCGCCGTATATACCATCGTATCAGTGTTAATAGAACCCCGTTGTAGCTGGGACGCATTGTCTTTAATCTCCTTTCTAATGACTTCAATTTTCTTACTAAAGAATTGCATAAAGTCATCAGCTGAGTGGGTTGAGCTACTGGAAGGAGTCCCTTGTTGGGTTAGCGATGCTACCGTACTAAACAAAAATTTATGATCGTTTTTATTACGGTGGATGAGATTTGAGTAATATTTAGCTTTAGCTAAGGTAAGCATGCGTTTATAAGTTATTAAACCATCACTCCATGCTTGATGGTGCACCTCAAGTTTAGTCGTGCGCCATTTGCGTTCCAGCTTTCTACATAATAATTTCTGAGCTCTAGTTTCTTCTGTAAACCACGGGGTGCGCTTTTTTGGAGCCTTTTTTAACTTTAGCGGTGCTATGTTATCAATGGTTTCGCGCAGGGCGTCGTTAAAGTTGTTAGTGAGGTTATCAATAGAGCCCACATACTTTGGGAATGGTGCCATTACCGAGGGCAGTAGGTCAGCAAGAGTTGTCGTTGTGGCTGTATTAATGTTGCGGCTGCTATAGCAGTTATTATTATTATTAGTTTGACGAACATGCGTCTGAACCTCGAATTTTATAAGGTAATGATCGGACAATACTTTAGTATACGGGAGTATCGTAACTTTGGAAACGGTGATGCCCCTGACAAGCACTAGGTCTATCGTATTACCGTTGCGATGCGTGGGTTCATTTATTATTTGTGTGAGACCACAGCTATCAATTACAGTCTGGAGCGCTACGCACGGTGGGTCCGATGGGGTATTCATATGGATATTAAAGTCCCCCATTATGATTATATTATCGGCGTGTGTCACTAGATCAGCAACGAACTCTGAGAATTCATTAATAAAGTCCGAATAGGGCCCTGGGGGGCGGTAGATAACAGCCAGGTGTAGAGGCAGCGGTGTGACAGACCTCATAGTAAGCACCTCAAACGATTTATATTTATTATTTATGTTAGGACTAAGGTTAAAGTTTTCGTTGTATCTGTTGGCTTTGCAGGAGCCCTTACATGCCAGAGCCGTATACGGCTCTGTGTCGCTCCAAAGAGGACAGTGGTGCATCGGTCCATTGTGCCGGGAGGTTGTCGTTTTAATGAACATTGGATGGAAACTATTAGTCCATTATTGGACTTATTTGTATGATGAAGGTCATGTAATGTATAATTTGTAACTTTTTTCACAGATTAGAGCTGAATGATTTTGTAGGTTTTACACAACTTGGTTGTATGCATTTCTTACTCTATTATTTTCGTTTTCTACTTGTTAACTTTTGTCTTTTTGTCAATTTGTTATTATAGCCACAGTTATAAGGCTAGATATTCTTAATGAAAGGTGACTGAAGTGTTGTGAAACAAACTAAATATGTTCCTTCAATTTATTATCCTTATATTAATGTGTAACATTTTTGTTAATAAATTAGTAGAATTTAAATTTTGAGGGTACGTGTATTTATATCAATCTGTGCTGTTCAATGTCATTGAGTGCTGTAAGTAAGAAAAAGAACAAGACATTTGAAAAACAACACAAATTGAAACACTTTTCCAAAAAACAATGACTTTGAATAATCTACAGAAACACTGCTTCATTTTCTATGACCCCATTCATTTTAATTCTGAAGCCGGAAGTGTGGGGTCGGTATGAGAAGAGGTGTCTTGCCATGTTTTGACGACAAACTGATTTAAATGTGCCTCTTGACTTCCTGCCTACTGTTTTTCATATCTTCTGAGCTTACCATCTTGTTAAAGCTGTTACAGTAGCAGTAATCAATGAAGTAATTACAGTAGATATTACAAATTACAGTACAGTAATGTACATTTTTTGATATCAGTGCACTGAACTGTAATCTAAACACAAAAGTGAAGCTCCACCCCTCTGAATGGAAGTACGCAAGCACGCATTTGCCCCAATGGCAGTGATCGTTCTCGGATGAAAAATAGTCTTGTCTTGTTGGAAGAATGACTTGTCAAGGCTTTGGGTCTTTGCTTTCCATAATGTACCCTTGTTTTTGTCCATTGCTGCTCGCTATTTTTGTCTCGCTTGTGGCTCAACGGCAAGTTCAACAACTGGACGCAGCTACAGAAAGGATGACTGCACATTAATTGCGCTTCCAAAAAAATTGCACTGTTAATGGAAGTTGTAGTTAATACTTTATTGCATTAACTTTGACAGCCCTAATTTAAACTTGACTTCGTGCATTCCCCCTAAAACAGCTGTAGTGTGCATGCCAGACCACTCGCTGCAAACATGTATATAAATAAGGTTTGTCTATGAAAGCATAGATATTAAAGTTGTTTGTACCTGACGAGTTTCGGCTACCTTGCCTCTGCAGCCTTCATCAGGGTTGTCACGTGATGTTGTATAAATGTATTATCAGTAGGCCAAATGGACCTCTTCACTTTAACACAATCCAATTGTCAAATTTGGGAAACAGTTTAATGGCTTAATCAGTTTAAGCTCAAATACTAGACAGGACAGTTTTAGTTGGATCAGAGTTACCTTATGTAGTCTTTGAGACAACATGAACAGTCCAATTACGATCAAGTCAATGCTCCGAGAAGACGTTTTGGACTTTCATCCGAGCAGGCTTCATCAATTTATGCTCAAAGACTAAAGACCAGATAGGACAGAGTTCCCCTGTGCAATCTTCAGGACAACCTGAACCGTCCAGTTATGGTTAATTTAATGCTTTGCGTAGTCGTTTTATCTGTCATCCGAACAGGCTTCATCATTTAATGCTCAAAGACTAAATAGTGCAGCTCTAGTCTCACTAGAGTTGCCTTATGTGGGCTTTGGAACAGGATGAACAGTCCAAATACAATCAAGTCATCGTCTTGAGAAGTCGTTTTGAATCTTATCCAAGCAGGCTTCATCAGTCCATACTCTGACTAGATAGGAACGCTCTAGTTGAATTAGAGTTGTCCTATTTAGTCTTTAGTTGCCCTAGTCAGACTGGAGTTATCTTATCGAGTCTTTGACTATGAACTAAAGAAGCCTAGGTCGGATGAGAGGCAAAGCCAAACGTCTTCCAGGACATCCTGGGCAGTTCATTTGCGATCAATTCAGTGCACTGAGGATTTTAGGCTGCAGTTTTAAACTGAGTTTTTCTGGAATGCCAAATTTGGGTCAAAGAATAGGCCAAAATATCAGCGTCATTGTCAGCAGAAACTTGGTTGTACAATGGTGTTCATTGCTGACGCTGATAAAGATATGTTGTCAAAGTATTTAATCTGCAACATGTCACCTCTTGTTTTGGCGTCTGTGTTTGTTTATAAGAGCCACTCCATGTCGATCAAAGGAGGGCAATTATTTAATCAGGCCATTTTCATCGGTCAATGACCAGGTCGGGCCGTTTGTTTGTCTGATTGCACATTATTTCTTCTACAAACCTTTTCTCCATTCTCTTTATGAAAAACTGCGTCATTAGAGAGGAAAGTACCACCTTAATGGACGTGAGCTCTCCCCCCCTGCTGGTCACTTCTCTTTGAAGACATCTGACTCTTTAATGTGGTCCAGCTACTCCCTAATCTCACTCCTGGCTGTCCGCCTTCACTCGCTTGTTTCTGCAAGCGATCAATTCTTCCCCATTTGTTTGTCCCAGGAGGTGTTTGCAGTTATTAAACTTGCTCCTCATTCATCTGAGGCAAATGGAAAGCTGATAAGCCGCGACACAATCTTCCTGGTGCGCCATCTTGCTATTGACGTCCTAATCAATCTGTCGGTCTCTTCTTTTTCTTCTTCTTCTTCCTATTCTTCCTGTACTCCAGAAAAGCAGCTGACGGCAGCAAACTGTCTGGGAGTGTTGGCCATGGCTGAGGCTATGAGTTGCACGGAGCTCCACAACATGGCCAAAGCCTTTGCATTGCAGAATTTCCCTGAGGTAAATCCAGAACTGTTACGATAACATCATATAATCCTAAACCGCTGAACACAAAATGCTGAAAATGTGCCAAAACATGAACTCCTCCTGTGTTATTTTTCTGACAAATACACCACACGGCAGGGCAAGTACAGAACCTCAAAGTTTGTTTATCACACAGCTCAAGAGGCTCTACAAAACACTATAACTTTAGAGTGTTTAGGTTAATCATCACCAAATTGTTTTTAGGAGCCTGTCAAGCACGTGTATAAATGTTTACCAAGATACATCACTTCCTGTCAATGGAATAGGATGCAAAGAAAAAAGCTCCACTTTTGGGACAGCATGGCTCAGATGGTAAGGCGCCCAAACATACAATTAAGAAGTTCCTGGTTCGAATCCAGGTTTCACCATCCTAGCCACTGCCATTGTGTCCTTGAACAAGATACCAGTTCTACACACACGGGTCTAAATGTATCTTAAATGCAGATAATGGGTTTCTCAATGTAAAACGCTGAGTCACTAAATAAAAAACACTACATAAATATACTTCACATCTGCTATCGGGATTTTGAAGTTTTCTTCACCACTTATTGTGATTACAGCTGCGGGAGAGTTTGCTGATATCTTCAAACCGCTCTTAAAGTTAAAGTTAAAGTACCAATGATTGTCACACACACACTAGGTGTGGTGAAATGTGTCCTCTGCATTTGACCCATCCCCTTGATCACCCCCTGGGAAGTGAGGAGAGCAGTGGGCAGCAGCGGTGCCGCACCCAGGAATCATTTATGGTGATTTAACCCCCAATTCCAACCCTTGATGCTGAGTGCCAAGCAGGGAGGTAATGGGTCCCATTTTTATAGTCTTTGGTATGACTTGGCTGGGGTTTGAACTCACAACCTACCGATCTCAGGGCGGACACTAACCATTAGGCCACTGAGTAGGTGGTCCGTAGAGGCATTGATTTGCTGAAAAAAAGCGAATCAGTGGGCTGCTATAGCAACAATGCCGAAACCCAAGTTATATAACCTATCTCAAACCTTGAAACATTCGGCCTCATCACATTAAATTCTGCAAGCGGGTGCTACAAAAAATAGACAACCTGAAATCCACCGTGTAAACCCAGATAGCAAGTCTAATATCAAATCAAAAAGCAGATATTCTTGGCCTACAAGCAAACATACGTAGAAAGCCTGCTTTCCGAAACTAACAGTTTGAAAAGGGAGCTTTGAGATTTTAAAGATCATGTGATGAATATCCTTAAGGAGCAAACAGACATGCAACAGGAGATAAAGGTCCTCCGAGAAGAAAATATAGCAATGCAACACAAAATGAAGGTTCTGCAGCAAGATAACATTGCTCCATAGAATGTTATAAATTAAATAGATCAGGATAAGAAATAACAAATAAATTGTATAATCGTTACAAATCTGCATAGTAGTCCTTGATCCTTTGCCAGGACCGTGGATAATGGAGGAAAACCAAATGATATGAATATCGCCTCAATAGAGCAACAAGTGGTAAACTTTCTGCAACCAAAGGAAATCGATGCCGATATTAACACCATTGACACATGCATCCCACTAAAAGGTAGAAACAACAACACCTCTCTAATTTTCATGAAACTCGCCAATAGGCAATGCACAATTGCACTGGTGAAGCAGGAAAGAGGCTGAAGGATACTAATGTGTACATGAATGAACCAAACGCAATGCTGACATTGCCAAGAAAGCATGCGACTTGAGAAAAGCAGGAAAAAATTCAGGGAACTTGGACCACCAACTGCAAAATCTACATTAAGCTGAATGGAGGTTCTGAAGCAAGAGCACTTGTTGTCAAAGACATAAAGGATCTGGAAAAATAGTAAAGTTCACAGCGCTTTGACAACGATAATGAAGTCTGATGGAAAACCATCATCTACATTCAATATCAGCGCTACTATGTTTGAAGAGATTACTGAACATTTAAATCTGGATTTTCGAGCGCATTCATATACACTCCTGGACATTATTGAAGCAACGCAAAAGTTTGCTGAAGAGGAAAATATAGGATTGGAAAGCTTTTGCAATATTGAACATTAAAGCCAGAAATTTGAAAGTGACTTACAGTGGGGCAAAAAAATGTATTTAGTCAGCCACCGATTGTGCAAGTTCTCCCACTTAAAATGATGACAGAGGTCTGTAATTTTCATCATAGGTACACTTCAACTGTGAGAGACAGAATGTGAAAAAAAATCCAGGAATTCACGTTGTAGGAATTTTAAAGAATTTATTTGTAAATTATGGTGGAAAACAAGTATTTGGTCAACCGTTCAAAGCTCTCACTGATGGAAGGAGGTTTTGGGTCAAAAGCTCACGATACATGGCCCCATTCATTATTTCCTTAACACGGATCAATCGTCCGGTCCCCTTAGCAGAAAAACAGCCCCAAAGCATGATGTTTCCACCCCCATGCTTTACAGTAGGTGAGGTGTTCTTGGGATGCAACTCATTATTCTTCTTCCTCCAAACACGACGAGTTGAGTTTATACCAAAATGGATACATGGATGATACAGCAGAGGATTGAGAGAACGTCATGTGGTCAGATGAAACCAAAACATAACTTTTTGGTATAAACTCAACTCTTCGTGTTTGGAGGAAGAAGAATACTGAGTTGCATCCCAAGAACACCATACCTACTGTGAACCATGGGGGTGGAAACAGCCTGCTTTGGGGCTGTTTTTCTGCTAAGGGGACAAGACAATTGGTCCGTGTTAAGGAAAGAATGAATGGGGCCATGTATCGTGAGATTTTGAGCCAAAACCTCCTTCCATCAGTGAGAGCTTTGAGTGGTTGACCAAATACTTATTTTCCACCATAATTTACAAATAAACTCTTAAAAATTCCTACAATGTGAATTCCTGGATTTTTTTTTCACATTCTGTCTCTCACAGTTGAAGTGTACCTATGATGAAAATTACAGACCTCTGTCATCATTTTAGGTGGGAGAACTTGCACAATTGGTGGCTGACTAAATACTTTTTTGCCCCACTGTAAATCCAGATATGGTTTTTTTTCTTCCACATTAGGAATAATTATTTTCATTTTACAGATGACCAGCACCACCCGTGACTCTGAAAGAGACAAACGGTAGAAAATGGATGGATGGATGGATGGATGAACAATATAATAGTGACATTAGATATGACAACTGACTGCCAATTATTAATTTCAGCTGCAGAAGCGTGTATGCAAACTACAACAACATACAGCATTATTTGAAAAAATTCAACAAACCCTTCAAAGTAATTGCTATCTCAGAAACATGGATCGATGCTAAAAAAGGAATAGATTTTGCTCTGGAAGGATATAAATTAGAAACAACAAAAACGGAGGAGGAGTTGCGGCGTACGTGTTGAAGAAACTGAATTTCAAAGTGGTGAAAATGTTGCTATTGATAATATTTTATAATGTATAACCATTGAAATGTGTCATAAAAAAACTAAAATGTATATCAGCTGTGTATGAAGAACACCTAAATCAAGTGTTGAAATGTTTGAGGACTGGATTAAAGCAACCTTCACTGAAATCAGTCAAAACTTGTTTTTGAACCCTGTGGAACCATATTAAGCATAACACCATTATACAATGTATAGCAGTGGTCCCCAACCACCAGGCTCGATTGGTACCGGGCCGCAGAATAATTTTTTATTATTTTTATTTTTTATTAAATCAACATAAAAAAACACAAAATACACTTACAATTAGGTGCACCAACCCCAAAAACCTCCCTTTTTCATGACCACAATTTTTTTTTAAGAAAAATTACCCCCCTGTCTCCCCCCAACCCTGTCGGGCCGCGGGACAAATTATCAAGCGTTGACCGGTCCGCAGCTACAAAAAGGTTGGGGACCACTGATGTATAGCATGAGTTTATATCCTAAAATTACAAGGCCAAATAGAGTCACATGACACTGGGCAATGCTTATTGATAAGAACTGACATCAGTGATCATCCACCAGTTTTCACAATCTTTGACGTAAACTAAAGGGAGGGGAACATGTTTGACAAAAAGACATCTCAAAGATTACGCGCAGAGAAATGCATGATTGCCTTTAAGAATGATTTACAAAAGCAAAATTAAAACAATGTATACAGTGAAAACTATGCATATGAAGCATACGGTCATTTTTTGTTATGTTTTATGACAAACATTGTCTATGGAAAATCCAAAGAGGCGCAAAATAAGTATAACACGTGTAACAACAAGCCAACTAACATACTAAGAACAAATAAGAAAGAATATTACAGTAAATTATGAGACAGGAAAAAAATTAACATGAGCGCAACATGGGGCATCGTGAACAGCATCGATAGAAAATAATTACCATCGATACATCTAAAAATCCCCAATATGAATAGGCACTGGTGCCTATCTCAGCTACAATCTGGCGGAAGGTGGCGTACACCCTGGACAAGTCGCCACCTCATCGCAGGGCCAACACAGATAGACAGACAACATTCACACTCACATTCACACACTAGGGACCATTTAGTGTTGCCAATCAACCTATCCCCAGGTGCATGTCTTTGGAAGTGGGAGGAAGCCGGAGTACCCGGAGGGAACCCACGCATTCACGGAGAGGACATGCAAACTCCACACAGAAAGATCCCGAGCCCGGGATTGAACCCTGACTACTCAGGGCCTTCGTATTATGAGGCAGACGCACTAACCCCTCTTCCACCGTGAAGCCCGTGTTACTTTCCTGTATTGCAAAATTTAAAACAATTTAAAATACTTGTGGCGGTCCTAAATGTCAGTAACTGAATATATGACAAACACTGGAGGCGCCACTATAGTCCCAAGCATAATCGAGGAATCCTAGTTTTGAATCTTTGTTGCTTTACTTGGAACTTCTCACAAGTATTTCACAATTTTCAGAATAGTCATTTTCAAAATGTCAAGGATTTTTGTGCTTTGACAGAGCAAGAACCCTCTTGATTTTGATTAATGCTTCACCCATACAATTAAGGCAGTTTCTATCTAAGGTATGAAATATTGTTTTTGGTTTTTGGGAAGAAAAGTTGAAACTATGCAACTTATATGTATAGAAACCAGTTTTATTTCACTTTGGAAGCTCTTGACGGTGATTGTAACCCATGCTTCCCAAGGTAGCGGGCCAGGAGGAGATCCTGAGTGTGTCCAAGGAGGACATCGTGGCCTATTTGTCCAACGACAGCCTCAACACAAAAGCCGAGGAACTGGTTTACGAGACGGTCATCAAATGGATCAAACGGGACTCCAGCTCCAGAGTTCAGGTAATAAAAATTGAGTGAAGCGTTGTTGGTGCAGTGAAGAGGCTCTCAGCGTGAACACGCAGACAAGTAGCTTCTTCATCAGTTTTGTTGTTATTCCCCTGTTTTGCTGGCGCATTGTTTTCTCTTCTGAGTTGATTTGTTTCTTCTGAGAAAGCATTTGCCGCACTCGCTGTTTGTTTGTCAGAAGATTCCAAATGTGAGTTCATCACAATCAAAGGTTATATCCTGAAGATGGATATTGACAGCAGCGAGAGAGAGCAGGGCATATATGAACCTCCCGGGAATCAATAAGCCTCAAGGTCGGAGCGTCAACTCTGGCCCGCATCCGCGAGAAGGTAAACGGGAGCGCCGACGGATATCCATTGCCCGGTTAAAACCTCAGGTCATGAACTTTTTATCGATTTCAGTCACGAAAAGCATGAACGTGCTTTTTTCTGCCTCTTTAAAAATGTAGGCCAGGTTATTGGATAAATGGCGACCATCCGTCAGCGGAGGAGCCATCCATCGCAAGTAATGTCTCTTTGTCAGCGGGCACTGCCCTACATCCGCCGTATCAGACCTCCAAAATCAATGCTACCTTGTTGGCGCCCACCTTTTATGGCACGCGTTCATCACTGTTTGAAACGTTCACCTTTCAGATGAAATATTTAGCATTGCTTCTTTCATGTGCACGGTCATATCACATTACCGTCAAGTGGGCTGAATGTTAACAAGCCACCACAAATGATTGCTAATCGCTGCTCATACTTGAATCATTTCTAGGAACAAGGAGCCTACAATGTTAGATATACATGTATGTGTACATTAGAGATCATTCTAATCCTATATTGGAGCAATTTTCTCCATAAGAAACAATTTAAATGTGAATAATGGGTCTTGAGAAAAGTCCATATTTTAGTAAAAGTATGTTCACCCTGGGCTTCACGGTGGAAGAGGGGTTAGTGCGTCTGCCTCACAATATGAAGGTCCTGAGTAGTCTGGGGTTCAATCCCAGGCTCGGGATCTTTCTGTGTGGAGTTTGCATGTCCTCCCCGTGAGAGCGTGAGTTCCCTCCGGGTACTCCGGCTTCCTCCCACTTCCAAAGACATGCACCTGGGGATAGGTTGATTGGCAACACTAAATTGCCCCCATTGCAGGGGTAGGGAACCTATGGTTCTAGAGCCAGATGCGGCTCTTTTGTTGACAGCACCTGGCTCTCGGATAAGTCTGAGCTGATATTGCTTAACACGATAAGTAATGAATAATTCCACTTGTAATCACAGTGTTAAAAATAACGTTCACAATATAAAACTTTCTCATGCATTTTTAATCCATCCATTCGTTTTCTACCACACCTGTTCAAGAAGTTGTGTTAACGGTAAGAAGTTATTTATTTATTATTGGTTATTGTGGGGCTTGCCCTCCTGGGGATTCTTCAGACCACCAAGCACCAACATGAGAGCCTGTTTCAGGGTTGCAATATTGTTCTATTTTTCAATAAGTCTCTCAGTTGCTTTCCAGCAATTGTTTTTTTTTCTTTCCCCCTCGCTCGTGCTTTGGCTCCAGCTACAACCCTGCCTCTCCTCCTGGCTGCTGCTTATAACAGAGCGACAGGTGATTAGATAACAAGGGGCCATCTACGCACCTGTCACTGATTTTGAGGCCGATCCTGGAAACAACCCGCTTTGCTGCAGGTCCGCAGACCCCCCCAACCACACACACACACAAAGTTAGGTTCAGAATAACAATATTATTACAAAGAATAAGAGACCTATTATACTCTAAAAAATGTTGGTCTTACTTAAAAATGCACGTGTTTGATTGTGTTCTGTGTTAAAAAAATATTATATGGCTCTTACGTAAATACATTTTAAAATATTTTGGCTTCTTGGCTCTCTCAGCCAAAACGGTTCCTGACCCCTGCCCTAGTGTGTGAATGTGAGTGTGAATGTTGTCTGTCTATCTGTGTTGGCCCTGCGATGAGGTGGTGACTTGTCCAGGGTGTACCCCGCCTTCCGCCCGATTGTAGCTGAGATAGGCACCAGCGCCTCCCGCGACCCCAAAGGGAATAAGCGGTAGTCGGTAGAAAATGGTGGATGTTCACCCTGAGCAAAATTAAAAGGTGCTCTACAGTACTGTATATCAAACAAACAAAATAAGGGGGTGACGAATCAACATTATATTTAATATTTAATAACAATGTCAAAACAACAACGAGCTGAACAGTTCTGATTTTCAGCCGCCCTGCTGACACACACACGCATTGTCACTAGGCCTGTTGTGCACTCAGTTTGATATCACAAAGCTTTTTAAAGGAAAAACTGCACATTTTGGTGGATTTTGCCTATAATTCACAATCCCTATGCGAGACAAGAACACATATGTGTTTGCCTTTTTTGTGCATTCTAAATCATAAGTTAAGGATGAGAAGTGGTCGCTAACAATACAGGATTCATCTATACCGCCTATAAAGCCCTCTAAAACAACATCTAAAAACCGCCAGAAATATTCTGTTTACATGCCGAGACCTGCGTATTAACCAATTCTTATTGGCATTGTTATTATAATCGCTTACGTTGAGGAACTACTTTTAGTAACACAGCGCCTTGATCACGGTGGTACTGCAGCTTTTGACATACTGAGCTGCTGCTGCATCACCTTGATTTGGTGAAAGGTAATTCTAGATTATAAATCATGTTTTTACTTGTACAGTTAAAGGTTGTGTCAACTTTGAAATTCAACTTAGACCCTCGTTTGCTTCCACCTTTTGTTTAACCCGAGGAGTGAGGATGATAATGAAGTCATCATCTAAACAGGGAACATAAGTCTTGTGCTGAAAGATATAAGCATCCCATCATTCGGCATCCCAGTGACATTGTACAGTAAGTGATTGTTTTATTTTGTTCGTAGTGTGTATTTCTTGTTTAGCACTTAGCAATAGCGCTACTTGATGCTTAGTGTTTCAATTAAGCATAATCTTTTTATCGCTCAGCATCTAAAAATTGTAGTTCATCCACCGTATATTCAAGCTCAAAAACACAAGTTTCTGGAAAATCATTTGCCCCTAAGTAGTCTCTCGTAGCGCTCATGAAGTCTGCCATTATTAGTAGAAATTGTTGTTGAAGGAAATAGTGAACCTTGCAACGCACTCTGTGAAATCAATTTGTCGCTAAAAAGTTCTGGCAATGCTTAAAATGACCAAAATATAGTCCGTAAATATTACACGTTATCAATAATGTGCCTGTTACTACATTACATATATATTTACAGCACGTATATAAAAGTTGTATTTTACAGCGCTTTTTAGGCAGAATAGATCGAATCTCCTACACCTGCATTGTTACCTGACTTTTGTCAGCCTTTATTTAGGATTTGGAATGTATTAAAAAAGAAAGACATATAATGTTCTTGTCTCACATAAGGATTGTGAATTTCCCAAAATAGCGCAGTTCCCCTTTAACTCTAACGGCCAAGTCACCACAATGATTAAGAATAGGGCTGGGCGATATGGCCTTTTTTTAATATCTCGATATTTTTAGGCCATATCGCGATATACGATATATATCTCGATATTTTGCCTTAGCCTTGAAATAACACTTGATACATATAATAACAGCAGTATGATGATTCAATGTGTCTACATTAAAACATTCTTCTTCATACTGCATTAATACATGCTACTTTTAAACTTTCATGCAGAGAAGGAAATCACAACTAAGTCAATTGACCAAAACTGTATTTATTAAAGTTATTAGCAGGTGAATTTTCAAATGATGCTACAAAGTAATGCTACTTTAGGTAGCAACGCTTGTGCCCCACACTTGACAAATTAAAGTTGAATATTCGACATCTTCCCGCTTGAAGCCGAACCACCGCCAGACCTTCTTTCTCTCATATTACCACTTGCACGGCTTCGCTAGCATCACAACTAACGTTACCCAGTCTGCTACCTCTCTGCTCCATGAAGGCGTATACGTATGTGACGTATGACGTGACAGTATGTTACGTGTGTAAGTTTGTGCGCTCGCTGTCTGTGAGAAGGAGACACAAGGAGTGGGAAGAGCCTGTAATGTAATGCCCGCAGCTAAAAGCAACTGCGTGAGAACGTATACTCGAATATCACGATAGTCATTTTCTATATCGGACAGAGACAAACCCGCGATATATCGCGTATGTCGCTATGTCTCCCAGCCCTAATTAAGAATAAAATTAATTAAACCCAGTCCACCTTAAATCTGTTTTGTGATCAGCAGAAGAGAGGGGAAGATGGGAGGTGGCAGTGTTGACAACGCCGCGGATACTTCCTGAACGTTTCAAACCACATTGCTTGTCCATTGCTTTTATTGGACTCATATGGACCTAGCAAAAGTAAAAAAATAAAAAATGAAATGCTAAAAATCACCAAAACAATAGCACACAAATTAGCACAGATAGCCAACAGTAACACTATGCTGACTTCTGGCGGGGAAAAAAAGGCTGTGCTGCGATGCACACAATGAGTGGATGAAACGTCCGTACACAGAGACAAGGTTCATAAACCAAAGCATTTTTTTATTCAGTCTGCGGTTTGTAAACCAAAAAGTTCATAAAAGGAGGGGTGTGTGAATCAAGGTTCCACACATTAGAAAATAAATGAGATTCTTTACTGAGTAGTGATGATTACCGTTCACATTTGAATCGATGTGGTACCAATTTCCCGCCTGGGAATCGATACCGGTACTCAACATTACCAATATTCTATAATTTTGTGTGTTAATAAATGCTTAGCATTTAACAATAAAAGCGAATATTTTAATGTAATATTTAAAAATTAACTGTTTAAATCAAATCAACTTTATTTATAAAGCACATTTAATATTTACCACAGTGGTAGCCAAAGTGCTGTACAATGGGCAGGTTAAAAGATAATACGAGAACCGAGCAAACACAACACGACACAAACAGAACATGATACAAAATAAATAATTAAAACATAAAAACAGGTTCACAGCAGGTGTATTATGGGGCGCCATTGCAGGATGGATATCACTCAGTGTTAAAAGCCATGGAATAAAAGTATGTTTTTAAGAGAGATTTAACAACAGGAAGAGTGGAGGCTTGTCTAACACTCAGAGGAAGGTCGTTCCAGAGCTTGGGAGCAGCAGCGGCGAAAACTCTGTCACCTCTCAGCTTCAGCCTTGTGTTAGGGACCGTCAGTAGCAGCTGATCGGCTGATCTTAGGGATCGGGTGGGGCAGTAAGGCTGAAGGAAGTCGGAGAGATATGTTGGCGCAAGGTTGTTAAGACATTTAAAAACAAATAGAAGGAGTTTAAAGTTGATTCGGTAATGCACAGGGAGCCAGTGAAGGGACGCTAATATAGGGGTGATGTGCTCACGTCTGCGGGTCTGTTAGCAGACGAGCAGCAGAGTTCTGCACGAGCTGCAGGCGGGACAGGGAGGCCTGACTAATGCCTACATACAGGGCATTGCAGTAGTCTAAACGATTCAAGATAAAGGCGTGGATTAATTTCTCGAGATCATGTCCTGATAGAAGCGGTTTCACTTTCGCTATTTGGCGTAATTGAGAAAAGCTTTTTTGAACGACGCTGCTGATTTGTTTTTCGAATTTAAAATCTGAGTCAAACTTTACCCCCAGGTTTGTGACACAGTCGCTGAGATACGGGGTCAGAGTGCCGAGGTCAACGTTGGAGGAGGGAGAGCGACTTGGACCGAACAACATAACTTCTGTTTTGTCTTCATTTAGGCTCAGGAAGTTAGCTGAAAGCATGGCTTTGATGTCATGCAGGCAGTCAATGAGACGTTGATCCGTGTTATTTTGTGCCATGGGAAAATAGATCTGGCAATCATCGGCATAAAAATTAAGTGCAATCCCGTACTTCCTAAAAATAGAACCAAGGGGGAAAAGGTAGAGATTGGGGCAAGGATAGAGTCCTGGGGGACCCCATGTGGTATAAGAGCTGTGGAAGACATAAAACAGTCTATTTTTACACAAAAACTCCTGTCGGTTAGGTATGACCGGAACCAGTTGAGGGCACCGCCCTTAATACCCACACACTTCTCAAGACGAGTGATTAAGGTGGCGTGGTCGATGTTGTCGAACGCAGCAGACAGATCTAAAAGCACCAGGACAACAGAATCAGTTGACAGGAGGATATCATTAAAAACCTTTAGAAGCGCTGACTCTGTGTATGACAAATGTGGGGTTTTCTGACACCTCTGAGTCTTATTTGCAAGTATAATTTAGTAAGCTTTGCATGCAGTTGCGATTCCAAGACGATAGTTGTATAGCAGTAGCGAATGCTATGCCTATCCAGAAGTAGTCTTGAAGCTGAATTTGCCAGTGTAGTATTATGTTGGGACCAGTGACGTGCGGTGAACTATACACCAGGTGAGGCATAGATACTTTTCGAGGGTTTTTTTTGTCTTTTTTTTTAAAAACTTAAATTCATGAGCAGTTCTAACCATTGTTGATTTAGGTTGCACATTAGAATAACAGGAAAACGAAGGGAGTAATTTGCTTTCATAAAAACATTATCATAATGATATTATGGTTTGACAAATTGGTCCAAAAATTATTTTACAAAGTTGTTATTAAATGCTTTTTGGTCCCATTTTCTTTTAACAAAACAAATCAAGTATTGGGAGTGTGTATTGCCTTTCTGTATTTGTATCTGAAGCAGCAATAACACCCACAAACGCTGACTTACTCTAATAAAAATGCCATGTTTGTTATAAATACAGTTTAAAAAAAAGAAGAAAAAAGGCTGGCTTCCGCTGGAGAGACATGTGTCTGCTAGCTCTAGCACCCCCACTTCTCCCAGTGTGGCGAGTCAGAGTACTGCTGAGGCATTGAACAATATATCGCCCCCTACTTTGAGGCACAGGTACTTGCTGCCTCATGGCCTGCCTGTTCCTGTAGCATCAAGCACACACACACGCTCAATACACTTTGTGTGCAGCTGTGGAGGCATCACCTAAGTCTGCCTCACTTCTGGTCTGCTGCGTTATTTTGATCAGGAAACACAGAATTTCTGCGATTTTGACCATGAAAATTATCCAAATATACAGGAACCACACCAAAATCCCATTGAAAGCATAGAGCAAAAGAGAAATATTCTGACTTATTTTATCACTCGGTTTTTTGAACATCTCATAGTTAAGACTTTTACCCCTCCTGGTGGCAAGGTGAGACACTGCCTCACTTGCCTCCCCTGACAGCACGTCACTGGTTGGGACCTACAATGGTTGGTACCCATCCGTCTCCTCGTACGGGCAAATCCTGTCTCCTGGAAAATGCTCTCAAATTGGACATTTAAGGTTGACCAAGCAGTCCACCACAACATCGAAAGTCCAAAACCTCCAGATCAGCCCGCTTGGTTCTGCAATCTCACCCTCCAGCAGACAGCTGAGGTTATTTAGCTGAAGTCGGGAAAAACATTTTTCCGCTTGTCTTAACGGGGCACTTCACCAAGTCCTGAGACGGTGGACCCGGGGTCACCTTGTGTTTGAAGAAACAGACGGAGCTCGAGAGGACTAGACAAGGGATTGAGAAAAATAAACGTCAAGAGGCAACTCTGACCTCCATCCGGGGTGGGACCGGAAAACCACCAGGTTGCCGCCATCATGCTGCCTGAATTTGACATGCGTGGTCCTCCATTTTCCTCCCTCCTCCTCTTCTTCCAGCAGAAATTCACTCTCCCAGAACCTGTGACAACTTTTAATGACATGTCAAGGCGCCATGTCGCTGCAACACTTTAAGCCGCCAGCTACTTTGGCGGCCGTTCGTGTGTCCGTGTGTGTGTGTGTGTGTGTGTGTGTGTGTGTGTGTGTGTGTGTGTGTGTGTGTGTGTGTGTGTGTGTGTGTGTGTGTGTGTGTGTGTGTGTGTGTGTGTGTGTGTGTGTGTGTGCATGCGTGCGTGCGTGCGTGCGTGCGTGCGTGCGTGCGTGTGTGTGTGTGTTTGCGGGCTGTGAGCTATACAGTGGAAAAGTGGCATATTGAACGCACCGGGTAAATAATATGCAATTTTCTCTTTCCGCTATTTCTCTTTCCGCCACGCTGTCAGCTCGCGTCTGATGGCGCCAGGAAACGTGGACGCCGCTTAGAGACAGAAGAGCATTAGAGCGTTCATAGTTGTCTATTAGACTGAGCAGAGACGCTTTAACGTTCTGAAAAGAGCGCGGCCACCACTGTGGAGCTGTCACTAATGTTTACTTTTTAGCTACATAAGAGGGCGCAGTGCACAGCTACACCACTGCTAGTTTTAACCACAATACCAAACATGCGGTTAAAATATTACAATGTCTGCTCCTTTTGGGTGTTGTTTAAAATCATTCCATGTTATTTAATATAACGTTATTACTATTATATTGCGTTATCATCATATAATTATAATTTTTGTCTAATTACGTTTAGGAAAGGGACACTTTATATTAGTAAATATCATGGTAACTGTTAAATCAGGGGTGTCAAACGTGAGGCCAGCGGTCCGGAACAGGCCCGTGAACAGGTTTTATCCGGCCCGCGGGATGAGTTTTGCTAAGTAAAAAAATGTGCCAACATTTTTTAATGAAAGAAACTGCTGTTTTAAATGTGTCCAATAAATGTCGCAAAAGCTATTATTTGTGTTTATGTAGATTATGCTATATATGTTAAAAAAATATATATATATACCACATTATCTCATAAATTATTCAGAAAATATAAATAAAGACAAATAAAGATAGAATACTAATAACCGCAACATGTAATTGTAAAAAAACAAAACAAAAAAAACACTCTGATTTGTACATTTTCAGAATGTGCTTGTTCTATTTTTAAACAAAGAAAACAATCTGAAGTCATCTTCATTTTTAAGTTATCGTGCCGTGATTTTAACAGTCCGGCTTGGGAGTGGATTTTTCTCCATGTGGCCCCGGATTTAAAATGAGTTTGACACCCCTGTGTTAAGCTAAAGCGAAACTAAGCTAAACGCCCTCCAGGCCTATTTATAGCTTCATCATGACTTGGAAAATCATAAAATATAGAGGAAAACCTTGTATATTTCAGAGTATTTGACAGTTTGTCTAACTATGTTTAGCAAAGTGAAAATTTGTATTTGTAAACTGTATATTAACTGTTGCATTTTGGCTAGCTAAACTAAGCTTAAACCCCCTCCAGGCCTATTTGTAGCTTCATATTGACCAGAATATTTGAAAGTTTGTCTAATTGATTGTTTAGCAAAGTGAAAATGTGCATTGGTAAATCACTTATTAACTGTTGCATTTAGTCTCGGCCAAGCTAGTCTACCATCAGGCTGAGTTGTTCAGTTCGATTCAGTTCAGTTTAAGTTCATTTCGAACATGCATACGATACAATGTAATTCATCACATATTTCCGGTTGTTTCATTACAGCATGTCCGAAAAGGAGTAGGAAGAAGCTGAGCTTAATTAATCCTATCCCTTTTCATACCATAGCAATTTTATCCCATTTCCTTGTTCACTGTAACAGAACAGTGAACTAATAAATAAGTAATATACCATAGTAAACAAACAAATATCAAATACATAAATAATCTTTGCCTCGATAAAAAAAAAAAATAACAGGGTTGAAGATGTTCCTCATAATTCTTGTTCTTTGTACTTTGTGAACACTTGTAGTTTGAACAGTCTTTTGAACTGAATCATATTGGTGCTTCGTTGGATTTTTTGGTTAATCCATTCCATAATTTAATTCCACATATATACATGCTAAAGGTTTTAAGTGCTGGACAAGCATACAAATGTTATAAATTAGATTTTCCTCTAAGGTTATATTTCTCCTCTTTTGTTGAGAAGAATTGTTGTACATTCTTGGATAGCAGGTTATAGTTTGCTTTGTACATCATTTTAGCTGTTTGCAAATGTACTAAATCGTTGAATTTCAATAATTGTGATTTAATAAATGAACGGTTTGTATGTTCTCCATATCCAACATTATGTATTATTCTAATTGATCTTTTTTGTAACCCCGTTAGTAAATGAAGCGCACATTTGTAGTTGTTTCCCCATATTTCTGCACAATAACTCAGATGTGGTAAAACCAGTGAGCAGTAAAGAATATGAAGTGATTTTTGGTCCAGAATATGTAACCTTTATATTAGTAAAGTTGTGGCTTTATGTCTACCTGAAAGGTCATAAAATACAAATACAAGTATTAGTATCAGTAAATCTCATATTAACCTTTGCATTTAGTCTAAGCTAAGCTAAAAAAACAAAAAAACAACAACTATAGGCCTAGTTGTAGATTCAAGTTGACCTATCCATCCATCCATTTTCTACCGCTTATTCCCTTTTGGGGACGCGGGGGGCGCTGGCGCCTATCTCAGCTACAATCGGGCGGAAGTTGACCTAAAAGATTACAAAACATAGAGGAGAATGTTTATCTTTTAGAATGTGACATTTTTTTGTATTACAATCAATCAATCAATGTTTATTTATATAGCCCTAAATCACCAGTGTCTCAAAGGGCTGCACAAACCACAACACAAACCACAACGACATCCTCGGTAGAGCCCACGTAAGGGCGAGGAAAATTCACACCCAGTGGGACGTTGGTGACAATGATGACTATGAGAAACCTTGGAGAGGACCGCATATGTGGGCAACCCCCCCCTCTAGGGGACCAAGAGCAATGGATGTCGAGTGGGTCTAACATGATACTGTGAAAGTTTAATCCATAGTGGATGCAACACAACCGTGAGAGTCCAGTCCAAAGTGGATCCAACACATCAGAGAGAGTCCCCTCCACAGCGGAGCCAGCAGGAAACAGCCCCAAGTGGAGGCGGATCAGCAGCGCAGGGATGTCCCAGCCGATACACAGGCAAGCGGTCCATCCTGGGTCCCGACTCTGGACGAGCGGTCCATCCTGGGTCCCGACTCTGGACGAGCGGTCCATCCTGGGTCCCGACTCAGGACAGCCAGTACTAAATCCATGGCCACCGAACCGGACCCCCTCCACAAGGGAGAATGGGACAGAGGAGAAAAAGAAAAGAAACGGCAGATCAACTGGTCCAAAAAGGGAGTCTATTTAAAGGCAAGAGTATACAAATGTGTTTTAAGATGAGACTTAAATGCTTCTACTGAGGTAGCATCTCAAACTGTTACCGGGAGGGCATTCCAGAGTACTGGAGCCCGAGTAGAAAACGCTCTATAGCCCGCAGACTTTTTGGGGCTCTGGGAATCACTAATAAGCCGGAGTCCTTTGAAGGCGGATTTCTTGCCTGGACATATGGTACAATACAATCGGCAAGATAGGATGGAGCTAGACCGTGTAGTATTTTATACGTAAGTAGTAAAACCTTAAAGTCACATCTTAAGTGCACAGGAAGCCAGTGCAGGTGAGCCAGTACAGGCGTAATGTGATCAAACTTTCTTGTTCTTGTCAAAAGTCTAGCAGCCGCATTTTGTACCAACTGTAATCTTTTAATGCTAGACATGGGGAGACCCGAAAATAATACGTTACAGTAATCGAGACGAGACGTAACAAACGCATGGATAATGATCTCAGCGTCTTTGGTGGACAAAATGGAGCGAATTTTATTGATGTTACGGAGATGAAAGAAGGCTGTTTTAGTAATGCTTTTAATGTGTGACTCAAAGGAGAGAGTTGGGTCGAAGATAATACCCACGTCCTGGCGCCGCCATCTTGGAACTTGGAATTACTAGGTTGATGAATGTCGTTTTGAAAACAATGACCATAATGACGTCTCATTTTGATAATTTTTTAGACCTCTGCTAAATCATCCACGCCTGACGCTAGAAAAAGGATACTTCTGGTCTGAAGGTGGTGACGGAGCGATGGCCGTCCGTCCTTTCTCCCTGCCGTCTTTTGTGCGCAGAGCGCGGGGTCCACGCACGCCTCCAATTTTAAAAGGCCGGTCTCTGCCAAATCCCCGAATAGGACCTCCATTACGCCTCGCTGTGACACGTTTCATAGCGGATCCTATCTTTCCAGGTGACAAAAGAGGCTGATTAATTGTCTCTTTGGAAAGTGTCCAGTGAGTGTTCGCGGCTAGAAAGGGGAAGTTAATGGCGTATTTTGCCTGATAAGAAAGGAAGGCCAGGCTGGCCATTAGCAGTGCGCTGATGTTCACTCATCAGGAATAACAATGTGCAGCCCTTAGCCAAATTAATACAGTAAAGGGTATTACTTCTTATGTGCTGCTTTTTACTCCGCTCTCATCTAACCCATCATTTGTCCTGTAGAGAATATTAAGAATCTTTTTTGAATGGCAGAACAAATTATTTCAGAGGACTAAAGTGCTTTGAAGCTGTATTGGCGTATTAAAAAATATTTTCCCACGTTTCATTTCCTTCATTTGAAAAAAAAAAAAAAGACCTCTTTTTACCTGAGGTATCACTTTTAATTTGGTGATTGTCTTTTCTTTCGCGCGACGAGAGACGGGTTCAAAAGCGCAAAAAGACTCTTTGTCGCCATGCGCCATTATGCAAGGTTAATTGTATTTTTGGGGGGGGGGGAAGGATGAGGAGCTTTGTGTCGCCGCGCTGTCATCCTTCAGGAGGGAAATTGAATGTCGCTGTAGTCTCTGGCAAATAACTCTCTGGAGGAGACAAAGGAGACTGACGCTGTAAGTAATGCCCATGTTGTCTGCAAGTAGGGTTGTAACGATTAACAGTTTTAATGATAAAACGCAGTAAAATTCCCAACGGTTAGTATTAACATTTCAAAATAAATTGAGTGTAAAACCGGGATTGATAACCGTACTTAGATAAACTCAAGGACCAATGATACAGCTTTTTTATTGGAGAAACAAGCTTCCTTGCTAATGGTCACAATCACTGTGATACGAATTGTTAATATGTTTTAAAGGCCTACTGAAATGAGATTTCATTATTTAAACGGGGATAGCAGGTCCATTCTATGTGTCATACCTGATCTTTTCGCGATATTGCCATATTTTTGCTGAAAGGATTTAGTTGAAAACATCAACGATAAAATTTGCAACTTTTGTTGCTGATAAAAAAGCCTTGCCTTTACCGGAAGTCGCAGACGATGACGTCACAAGGGTGAGGGCTCCTCACGTCCTCACATTGTTTATAATGGGAGCCTCCAGCAGCAAGAGCTATTCGGACCGAGAAAGCGACAATTACCCCATTAATTTGAGCGAGGATGAAAGATTTGTGGATGATGATATTGATAGCGAAGGACTAGAAAAAAAATGAATAAATAAAATAAAGTAAAAAAAAAAAAGGCGATTGCATTGGGACGGATTCAGATGGTTTTAGACACATTTACTAGGATAATTCTGGGAAATCTCTTATCTTTCTATTGTGTTGCTAGTGTTTTAATGAGATTAAATAGTACCTGATAGTCGGAGGGGGTGTGTCTACGGGTGTCTTGAGGCCAGTGTCTGAGGGAAGTCACGGCAGATACAAGGACAGCGCAAACTCCACAGATCTCCGGTAAGAGGCGACTTTTTCACACACTTTTCTCAACGAAACCTGTCGGTTGACAAGTGGTCGGGAACCATGTTCGCTTGACCGCTCTGATCCATAGTAAAACTTCACCTCCGAGAATTTTAAAGAAGGAATCACCGTGTGTTTGTGTGGCTAAAGGCTAAAGCTTCCCAACTCCGTCTTTCTACTTTAACTTCTCCATTATTAATTGAACAAATTGCAAAAGATTCAGCAACACAGGTGTCCAAAATACTGTTTAATTGAATACGAAGAGACGACTTTTAGCCGCAAATGGTGCTGCGCTAATATGTCCCCTGCAACCCGGGACGTCACGCGCACGCGTCATCATTCCGCGACGTTTTCAACAAGAAACTCCGCGGGAAATTTAAAATTGCAATTCAGCAAACTAAACCGGCCGTATTGGCATGTGTTGCAATGTTATTCAATCTCTATATAAATGACATTTGTAAAGTTACAAGAGATTTAAAGTTAGTTTTATTTGCGGATGATACAACAGCGTTTTGTTCAGGAGAGAAAACACAGAAGATAATACAAATAATAACAGAAGAAATGAACAAATTAAAAAAATGGTTTTGACAAAAACAGACTATCATTGAATCTCAGTAAAACTAAAATTATGCTATTTGGTAACAGTAGAAAAGAAAGTCAAACACAAATACAAATAGACGGAATAGAAATTGAAAGAGTAAATGAAACCAAATTTCTAGGTAAAATGACTGATGATAAATTTAACTGGAAATCTCATGTAAAAAATATACAACATAAAGTAGCAAGAAATACGTCAATAATGAATAAAGCCAAATATGTTCTAGACCAAAAATCACTTTATATTCTCTACTGCTCACAAGTGTTACCATATCTGAGTTACTGTGTAGAAATATGGGGAAATAATTACAAAAGAACACTTCATTCACTAACAGTGTTACAAAAAACATCAGTTAGAATAATACATAATGTTGGGTATAGAGAACATACAAACCCTTTATTTATTGAATCAAAGATACTGAAATTCCACGACATAGTGAAATTGCAAACAGCTAAAATTATACACAAAGCAAACTACAACCTGCTTCCCAAGAATATACAACACTTCTTCTCAACAAAAGAAGAGAAATATAATCTTAGAGAAAAATGTAATTTAAAACATCTGTACGCATGTACAACACTTAAGACTTTTAGTGTATCAGTATGTGGAATTAAATTATGGAATGGATTAAGCAAAGTAATCAAACAATGTACTAATATGATCCACTTCAAGAAAGTCTTCAAACTGGAAGTGTTTACAAAGTACAAAAAAGAAGAACCATGATAAAAATTCTGATTTTATTCATTCTCAAAATAATCTTACTTATCTCATCGTATGGAATAAAACTTACCTCACCAATTATTTATTTATTTATTTTTATTGTGATCACTTATGGAGTATACATTATGAATACATTGAGAACAGGAAGTGAACAAAAGTTTTAGCAAGTGTTATGTAAAAAAAAAGGGGTAGGATTAAATAAGCTCTGCTTCTTCCTACTCCTTTTCGAACATGTTGAAAAGAGAAACTGGAAATTGTGATCTATTTAGGATCTGGGGTGTGTCCTTATAGAGGGTGACTCCGTCTGCCGATCTGACTGGGGTTATGTTTTTTCTCTGTGGGCCATATATGGATTTGACGGCATCATAAAATCCATGAGAATTGTTGGTGTCAGCATAGAGTTGGATCTCGCTGGCTTTCTTGATCCACCAGTCATTCTCCATGGCTCTGAGGGTACGCTGGACTTCGGCTCTTATGAAAGAGAGTCGAGTTTTTAGTGTGATGGATTGTGGGTTGGCCAGGTAAGCAGCATGAGCTTTGTGTTTTGCCTGGAGAAGTTTATGGATATCCGGTGCACTGTTGTCAAACCAGTCTTGATGTTTACGCCTGGTGTACCCAAGGGATTCCTCTGCTGCCTGATGGATGGCAGTCCTTAGGGAGTTCCAGCAGGTGTTGATGTCAGGGTCCAGGTGGGTATCAGGGATTGCAGACAAATTTTCTGCAAGCTGTGCTCTGAGCTGGTCTACAAAGTGCTTGGATTTGAGTGCTTCACAGTTGAGTCTCTTGTTTGGTGGTGTTTTCTTCAGTTGGGGGCGGACTTCCATCTGAAATTTGGCTCTGATCATTCGATGGTCGGTCCAGCAGTCCGCTCCACGCATCGCTCTGGAGATTAAGACCTCCTTCCTGTCTCTACGACGGGTGATAATATAGTCGAGGAGGTGCCAATGTTTCGAGCGAGGATGTTGCCAGGAGGTCTTGAATTTATCCTTGAGCTGGAACAGGGTGTTGGTGATGATCAATTGAGCCTACCAACCCCGTGCTGACCAAGTGTTCCGGTCCAGAGCCCACTGTCAGGGCCTACCCTCGCGTTAAAATCCCCGAGGAGTATGAGCTTGTCGGTGGGAGGCGTTCCCTCTATGGCGGAGTTTAGTGAACCATAGAATGTATCCTTGCTCTCGAGGTCTGCATCCAGGGTTGGGGCGTAAGCGCTGATAAGGGTGACATGGCGATTTTTGGTGAGTGGTACACGCCACGTCATGAGCCTTTCGCTTATACCCACTGGAGACTCTGGGATCTTGTGAAGCAGGCTTGTCCTGGCGGCGAACCCCACTCCATGTAGATGACGGGAGCCTTCTGGATGACCCTTCCAGAAGAAGGTGTAGCCTTCTCCCGCCTCCATGATTGAGTCTTCCCCATGTGAGCGGGTTTCGCTCAGGGCGGCTATGTCAATGCCGTATCGGTTTAGTTCATGTGCAACGAGTGCTGTTCTTCGCTGCGGGCGGCTGGAGAGATCACGCACATCCAAAAGTGTGCGGACGTTCCATGACGCTATTGTGAAGGGAATTTTGTTTTTCTTGTAAGTTTGTTTTCGACCGCATAAAGGGATGGCCCGGCAGCTGCGGTAGGCTGCCCGGGCGATGAGGAACAGACCATTTTTAGGCCAGCGCCTTCATCGCACGCCCGTATTAATATTGAAGGGCGAAAATCAGTAGACATTCGCGAGAATAGTTGCTCCGAAATTCGGCAGTCACCCGGAAAGTTTGGGAGGCTTGGCAAGTGTGATGCTTTCAAGCGGCATTAATTTAAAACTTTTGGCGGGCCCTAACATCAACTTTTCATATTAAGGTGCGGGCCGCGTGTCTGAGACCCCTGGTTAATACATAGCACAAAGCAAAAAAAACAACTCTGAAAGCAGTGTTATTTCATTTTAAATTTCAAAAGAATTTTGTGGCTCCCATTGTTTTCTTTATTTTGTGAAACTGGTCAAAATGGCTCTTTGGGTGGTAAAGGTTGCCGACAACTGGTTTACACTATCTTTCCTGTATATCCAGAAACAAAAGGGTCGGTAAAACCATGTTGTGAAATGCAAAGCCTACTGCAATGCACACAAATTGCACACAAACTATGCGTTTTTAAAAGGTTAGGTGGGATCGGATGCAGTCTGCTGAAGTGTGTACTCATCTTGCAGATCCGTGTGTGTGTCCCGTGTCCTCCCACTGTGGCATGTTCGCTCCTGATGTGTGCAGCCGCTCAAATGGGGCCACTCACTCGACCGTGACAAGTCAGAGTGTATGTGTAATCACATATCACAGCAGGTCAAAGCATCTTCACTTGAACCTGATATGCAAACATAGGTAGCAAAAATGCACACATTCTGTGTTGATTTTGTTAAACTTGTGTTGAAAAAATAAAAACCCCATAGGTCACTACAACTTGCTACCAATCAAATCTTTGGAGAGACAAGATTTTTTTTCTATTGACTCTCATTAGATTGTTTACCTAATTTTGTGGCCAGTTGTTGGAAAAATCAAAACTGCTTACTAAAATTATTTTTTGCAGCATAAAATAAATAAATACAAATTTGCAGTCCTGGGTTCAAATCCAGGCTCAGGATCTTTCTGTGTGGAGTTTGCATGTTCTCCCCGTGAATGCATGGGTTCCCTCCGGGTACTCCGGCTTCCTCCCACTTCCAAAGACATGCACCTGGGGATAGGTTGATTGGCAACACTAAATTGGCCCTAGTGTGTGAATGTGAGTGTGAATGTTGTCTGTCTATCTGTGTTGGCCCTGCAATGAGGTGGCGACTTGTCCAGGGTGTACCCCGCCTTCCGCCCGATTGTAGCTGAGATAGGCGCCAGCACCCCCCGCGACCCCGAAAGGGAATAAGCGGTAGAAAATGGATGGATGGATGGAAATTTAAATAATTTATCAGAATGTAAACTTAATGACATTTACTGTTTAATAATTTAGTTGTAAAATATATAAAACATTTCTTCACTATTTGGCAATTATTTATTTCATGACCAATATTTGTGATCAATTTTATATAATTGATGGTATTTTTAATTAGATATTTGTTTAATGACTTATGTCACACCCGGACATGGATTGGTTTTGCTTCTTCCACGCAAAGGATGATTGGCACGAGCCAGACGAGAGTGTGAGTACATGTGAATACTAAATACAAAAATAAACAAACTAAGGGCGCTCACAAGGAGGTACAAAACTTGGCTATAAAATACGAACAGGAAACAAAAACACTTGCGCTATGGCATGAATGAACTATGAATAAACAAAAGATACTATCAAAGATAATCGATAAACCAAAAAACTAGCACTGAGGCAAAAATACAAACATCTTACGTGGCGTGGTCAAAAATGGTTAGCAGCGTGGCAAGGCGTGAAGGTTTGGCAGTAATGCATGCATGCAAAGTTCCCAGACTGATGGACAGAAAGTAAAATCCTTAAATACTGGCTGTGGTAATTAGTAACAGGTGTGAGAGGCTGAGGATCGGGGCATGACTAGAGGAACCAGGTGGAAACTAATGGGTTGACATGGTAACAAAAGCAAACCAGGAAGTGCAAAACAGAACAAGAGTCCCGAAAACAAAACAAAACATGATCAAACATAAAACCAGATTCACAGGCATGACAACTTATTTATTAATTTCATTTTCATTTCATGATGCAATACAATGCGCAATTGCCTTTGTGCCACACCATCACACTTTTTATCACCTATACCTTAGCTTAAAATGTGTGACTTGCGCTTGCAGGTAATAGAAGGTAGAAATAGGTAAAGGAAGGTAAATACAAGGTTAACAAGCTACAACAAGGTAAATGCAGTGTAGAGTAAGGTAAATATAAGATACAAGAAGGTAAAAAGGTAAGAGAAGGTAAATAGCAGGTAAAAACTAAATAAATGAAGGTGAATAGAAGGTAAATATAAAATAAGAGGCAAAATAGAAGGTAAATACAAGGTATAAGAAGGTAAATAAAAGGTATATACAAAGTAAAAGAAGGCAAATAAAAGGTAAAATAAGGTAAATACAAAGTAAAATTGGATACATTCAAGGAAAAAGAAATTACATAGAAAGTAAAACAAGATTCAATCATTCAATCAAAGTTGACTTATGTAACCCTTAATCACAAATGTCTCAAAGGGCTGCACAAGCCACAACGACAGAACGAAGATTAATACGAGGTTAAAGAAAATAAATGGAAATTAAAGGAGGTAAAATCCTGAGTACCACCATAATAGAACCCGCACGCAAATAGTTGTACTCGCACCGCACTTTGAGCCTGGATCACCAACGTGTGTGAATCCTTGTTTGCGGATTCTACAGAAAGTTACGCAGGCATTGATTGTTACATGGAATGATTGAATGTGAAATATTTGTGACTGTATACAAAATATAAATGTATATTTTGTTCCTTATTTTGTTATACTAATACTAATGTGTATACTAATACTTTTTTGAAAAAAACAAAATGTTTGAAAAGTGGGCGGTACAAAAACTGTGTTAGCACTGTATTATAAACACGAAGGGGGTGCCCAGTGTCTATACATTGTGGTTGTCTACACCGATGCATTACCAGACTTCTTTGCACAGCAGGATGTCAAATTTAAAGGCAGGTCATGTGGTAAAAAAGCAGTTTTCAAACCATGCTACAAGAAAATTCTGGGAATGATGACCTGAACATGTTTTCGTGTGCAGCCAAAGATGTTTTCTCTTCTCGGAAATGAAGTCATGCCGAAACGCGCCTGGGAGGAGAACACATTGCACCTGTCAGTCGTGGCTCAGGGCAACATTCTGCATCTAGCCCCCCCTCTTTTCACCAAACCTACCCCCCCACTCTACACTGCTTCCATCCATTCTGGCTAACACGCACACACTCTCCCAGAAACATGAAGCAAGGCACATGTTTCGCTCACGCATCACATGGTGCACGCACACTCCCACGGTCAATGACGCTGAATGTCTTCGTGGGCACTCGCTTTTGACTCATTCTTGTTTTTCATGCAGGTTTTTTACGCTATAGTCCATTTTTCACACCGCATCAACCTTCATGTGTCATTTTGTCAGCCATTTAGCGTGCACTGCACACGCTCAGTAGACATTTATCATGCTTGTTAGACACTAGTAAAAAATGTGCGCGAATAAGCCAAGAGATATTAGTAAATGATGAAGAGGTAAAACAGCTGTGGCTGCACGTTACTGCCCCCTAAAGGACTGGAGTGGATCAGGATCGATTGATTGATTACAATAAAACTACTCAACATAAATTTCCTAACCGTGACCTGCTCAGTGGCCTTGTGGTTAAAGTGTCAGCCCTGAAACTGGAAGGTTGTGAGTTCAAACCCCAGCCGAGTCATACCAAAGACCATAAAAAATGGGACCCATTACCTCCCTGCTTGGCACTCAGCATCAAGGGTTGGAATTGGGGGTTAAATCACTAAAATGATTCCCGAGTGTGGCCAATGCTGCTGCTGACTGCTCCCCTCACCTCCCAGGGGGTGAACATGGGGATGGGTCGAATGCAGAGGGTAATTTCACCACACCTAGTGTGTCTGTGACTATCGTTAGGACTTAACCCTTTTTAGAGTGGTGGGGCTCTAAAAAGATAGATGGATGGATGGATGGATGGATAGATAGATAGATAGTACTTTATTTATTCCTTCAGGAGAGTTTCTTCAGGAAAATTAAAATAGATGCATTATGCATGATACAGGACATTTGGATTGAGGTTTTGAAATGGTTTTGTTACTATATCATTATAAGAAGAGATGTTTAAGCAAGCATCCCTCTGCATTGTTCGTGTAAAGCGATAGCAAGGTAACCCCTGCGCCTACACGGTTAAGCATATGGTCTTCCCGGTCCAGAGAGAATTGAAGAGAAATAAGCTAAAAGAAACTCACTCCACATGTCTTTGGACCCCCCCCCATGGAGCGCTTCCATATGTTCAACATATTAGCGCTCGCCGGCTGCTTGTCAAAATAAACCAGGGAGAGCAAGTATCGTCATGCATCGATTTAGTCACCATCATGAGTCGTGCTTTTAAAGACTTTTCGTTATAGAAGTTCATTCTGGTTATAAAGCAGCGACATCTGAAAAGCATGCAAGTAGGCCCCCTGGTGGCAATGTGAAGCATAGCGTGATTGTGTCGCGATTGTGTCGTTCTTGTGCGGCGTCGAGAGCTTGCTTGTAGAAAAAGTAGATTCTGGACTTGCTCAGTGGCCTTGAGGTTAGAGTGTCCGCCCTGAGACTGGAAGGTCGTGAGGTCAAACCCCGGCAGAGTCATACAAAAGACTATAAAAATGGAACCCATTACCTCCCTGCTTGGTACTCAGCATCAAGGGTTGGAATTGGGGGTTAAATCACCAAAAATGATTCCCGAGCATGGTAACTGCTGCTGCTCACTGCTCCCCTCACCTCCCAGGGGCTGAACATGAGGGATGGGTCAAATGCAGAGGATTATTTCACCACACCTGGTGTTTGTGCGATTATCATTGATACTTTAACTTTATTCATATACGTTTAGTATTTTGTTATGTAATCGCAGCCCTAAAAATAGTTTTCATGTCATTATTCCAACATTCCCGAGTCATTTTTTTCTAGGCTGTCTCGGCAACAGGGCCTGGAAGATGAAGGCGACAGCTCACACCATCCGTCTGTAAGGACGACGCTAGCATTTACTCTACGTGCTCCGGAGAGCAATGGCCGCCCTGCATGACAGGTATAGAGAGAAATGGAGTCAATAGTCACCATTGCTCACTCTCAGTTCCCGAGTGTGTGTACGTCATTCGCCGCTGGGAAATGTTCACGCGCGATATGCCGCACTGACACGCTACCCTTTGAGCACGCACAAGTCGCATTGTGTTCTTACTACACCGTACTTGTGCATCCTTAGAGAACACTTTAAAGTCTGAAATCACAGACATTTGATTAGCTATATTATTAGATAGGTAGGTAGTTAGATCGGTATGTAGGTGGATGCACAGGTGAATACTGAAGTTGTGCGAGATAAACCGATGAGACGGAATATCTGGTTTGACAAGCAAGCGATTTGGCTCCATTGGTAGCAGCGATTAAAAGAAATCTGATATTTGTATTTTTAGATCAATCAAGTGTTGAAACGTGGACCATGCATTATGCGAGACGGGCAATCGGTTCAAAGTTTAAAACAACATGAGAGCCAGGAATGTGTGCAAATGTCCGCCAAAGGATTAATGGGTACGCTCCGTTATCTTACCTTACTGAAGACAAGAATAGTAGTGATGTGCGATACTACTGATTTTCTTTGCGATCCGATGCGGAGTAAAATTCAGGCTGGTATTGGCGATGCCAATCTGATACCGACACATTGTGCAAATATACCTAATGTGTCTGGTGAAAAGTAAAAAGTATTGTATTTCAAGTGTTGCTGCTCTTGGGGAATCATCTTTAAACGATAAGTCACAGGGCGAAAAAAAAGATGGCGATATTCTGCACTCAATGTTATCTTAATTTATATTCAACTGTGTGTACTGTCTCCAATTATCCTACAATAAAAGGATGCATACACATGCTTCTTTATTACACTGAGTGACTCATAACCAATATTTTTCTTAAACAAATGGCAGATGTAAAGACTGAGCACAGCACTGTGTGTCTCTGCACATTACGTATTTACCCAGGCGGAGGAAAAAGTAGTTCTCACCAATCGCATTTTATTTTGAAAAGTTCCCATTGATTTTGTTACTTTACTTTTCAATAAATTACTATCTATCTATCCATCTATCCATCCATCTCTCTCTCTCTCTCTCTCTTTCTCTCTCTCTCTCTCTCTCTCTCTCTCTGTGTGTGTTCCTGGTAATGATATACAATATCTCAAAGTAACTAAAGTATCAAAAGTATTGATATTTGGATTTTAAAAATCTATATCAGAGCATTTGGTATTGATATTTCAGTATCGATCTGTGCATCACTAAAAATATATGTAAACAGAAGCAGTGTGGTCCACTGATGAGTATTGCTAGTGACTAACGCCCCTCCACAGTGTAAAACTGTTTGCAGGTCAGCAGTCAATCAATCAATCAATCAAAGTTTACTTATATAGCCCTTAATCACAAATGTTCCAAGCCACAACGACATCCTTGGCTCAGATCCCAAATTATGGCAAAAAAAAAACTCAAGAAAAAACTCAACCCATTGGGAACAACGGGAAACCTTAGAAAGGACCGCAGAAGTGGGCAGATGAGCCAGTATAGGCGTAACATGATCATACTTTCTTGTTCATGTCAAAAGTCTAGCAGCCACCTTTTGTACAAACTGGCAGCATGTAGATTCTGATGAGTGCAGGGCCAAAAACCAAAATCTGTGAAACTCCGCACGTTACATTAGCATACTCTGAAGTCGCAATATATAACATATTCCAGATATCTTACGACAACTGGAATGGTACCAACCACAGATGATAGCTAATGACTGTTGACAACGGACCTTACTATTTTCTACGAAGATTATAAATCATGAAAAAGTGTACTTGGTTTATTCGTTTACGTAACAGTTTTACAATTTTAAAAAGAGACGGGCCTCAATACTTTGCAGCAAATCTTTGAACATTTTGTCTCAGACGAAAACTCTCGCCACCAAATAAAGTGGTAGCTGCAGCACAGCAAGGTTAGCATTTTTAGCACTTTGCTATCCAACAGATGAAGCTCTTTTACCTTCACCACTCTGCCCCCTGATGTCTCTAGAGGTAAAACAAGTGGTTTAACGACGATAAGACAGCTTAATGCTAGAATAAGAAATCAAGAACTTTTTGTGCTGGCAAGACTTTTATTTTGCCCACGACTTATGGCCTCTTCTACTTTTTTTAACATTCAGTCTGACAGTTTGGATTTGGATATTCTCTGCAAGTGTGCATCTCATTTCTATGTGGCTGTGCGCGGTGTGGGAGGACAGGCGAGGAAGCAGGAATGGAAGTAGCGAGACTGAGGGGAAGTAGGTAAAGAGATCACATTTCCCACAATGCACTGCATGTTTAATGGACCTCAGTGATTTGTAGTCTCATCATAAATACAGTGGAGGGTTACAGTAAGCGTGTGTGAGTCCACTGAGGTTCGTGTGTGTGCCTCCTATCTTTTAGCAGCGTCCAGATGTGTACCATCTGAAGTCCTATTCCTGCAATTTTAAACATGTTTGGCGAGGAAAGCGGGATCAAAGCAGATGCGGTTTAGGGGGATTTGCAGATGGCGCGCCACAGTTTTTTTCCGCCCACTTTACTTCGTCTTCCAAAGTTTAGCTAGGAGAGAAGGGGGAAAAACACAAGTGAGGTTGAGTACAGTATAGAGCTTGTCGCTGACTGTTGCTTTTGGAAGTACCCGTGCTGGTTGCCTTGGCAACGCTTTCTCTTCTGTTCTCCCAACAGTCATCATGTGTTTATTAATTCATCCTCTGCTGGTGTTGCCAATCAAATAGCTCAGACTTTAACGTCTCAACATGAGGTCTTTGATGAAGGTTTTAGGGCCTTTTTTTGTAAAACCCTTCTGACATTCAGTGGTATCAGAGGCCACGGAAGCTGAGGTCTGAAGACAAATATTCTTATTTCATGTCCATTCTCTGTTTTAATTACTAAAAACAAACTTCCTTCACAACAAGAATCCTATTGATCTTTAAGTTCAGATATCCGACTGTCAATACCTCATTCACAATTTGCATACAATACTTAACAAGCAAACAATACAAATGTTATCCATCCATCCATTTCCTACCGCTTGTCCCGTTCGTGGTCGCGAGGGGTCGCTGAAGCCTGTCTCAGTTGCATTCGAGCGGAAGGCGGGATACACCCTGGACAAGTCGCCACCTCATCGCAGGGCTAACACAGATAGACAGACAACATTCACTCTTACATTCACACACTAGGGCCAATTTAGTGTTGCCAATCAACCTATCGCCAGGTGCATGTTTTCCATCCATCCATTTCCTACCGCTTATTCCCTTTGGGGTTGCGGGGGTCGCTGAAGCCTATCTCAGCTGCATTCGGGCGGAAGGCGGGATACACCCTGGACAAGTCGCCAATTCATCGCAGGGCCAACACAGATAGACAACATTCACACTCACATTCACACACTATGGACCATTTAGTGTTGCCAATCAACCTATCCCCAGGTGCATGTTTTTGTTGAAGTTTATTTATGTTTAGCATCATGCCATTTTGAACCCTCTCACTGATTCAAAGCAGAAAAATGGTATAGTATAAGCCATCTTATGTCATCGTCCGCATAGAAACTTTGTTGTTTATATTAGCTACAGTATGCGTGTACTGTGTTCCAGAAAACTGTGAGGTCTTAAATTATACCTCTTTTGTGTCACTGTACGTATGTATATGTACCCTAATGTAGGTATGTTGCCAGGTAGGCGGGTAGTTATCGGGCAGTTAGATAGGTATGGCAGTTATGTAGATAAGCGAGTATGTACTGGAGATAGATATATCGGTAAATATGTAGGTATATTGTAACCAGTGGTTCTCAAATGGGGGTACGCGTACCCCTGGGGGTACTTGAAGGTATGCCAAGGGTTACATGAGATTTTTTTTAAATATTCTAAAAAATAGCCACAATTCAAAAATCCTTTATAAATATATTTATTGAATAATACTTCAACAAAATATGAATGTAAGTTCATAAACTGTGAAAAGAAATGCAACAATGCAATATTCGGTGTTGACAGACAGATTTTTTGTGGACATGTTGCATAAATATTGATGTTAAAGATTTATTTTTTTGTGAAGAAATGTTTAGAATTAAGTTGATGAATCCAGATGGATCTCTATTACAATCCCCAAAGAAGGCACTTTAAGTTGATGATTACTTCTATGTGTAGAAATCTTTATTCATAATTAAATCACTTGTTTATTTTTTAACAAGTGTTTAGTTATTTTATGTTTTTTTCCAAATAGATCAAGAAAGACCACTACAAATGAGCAATATTTTGGACTGTTATACAATTTAATAAATCAGAAACTGATGACATAGTGCTGTATTTTACTTCTTTATCTCTTTTTTTCAACCAAAAATGCTTTACTCGAATTAAGGGGTACTTGAATTAAAAAAATGTCCATAGGGGGTACATCACTGAAAAAAGGTTGAGAACCACTATTGTAGACATCTATCTTGATAAGTTTGTAAGTAAGTAGGTACCGTATTCTTCGGACCATAGGGCGCCCCGGATTATAAGGCACACTGTGGATGAGCGGGTCTATTCAGGTCTATTTTTATACAAAAGGCGCACCAGATTATAAGGCACATTAAAATGGTCATATTATGATTTTTTTCCCCCCTAAATTTAAAACACTTCCCTGTGGTGTACATAATATGTAATGGTGGTTATTTGGTCAAAATGTTGCATGAATGATGTTTTACAGATCATCTTCAAGCCGCTTTCTGATTGTTGTTGGATGCAACGTTTTGTGGGCGGTCTTATTTAAGTGGCCCCACTTTGACAGTGTCTTCTCCCTGTCATCTTTGTTGTAGCGGTGTAGCGTGCAAAGACGGGAGTGGAAGAAGTGTCAAAAGATGGAGCTAATTGTTTTAATGACATTCAGACTTTACTCCAATCAATAACGGAGCAGCATCTCCTCATCCGTGGCTCACAAGTGCAAGAACAACGCCGGAAATGTGTCCCGTGAAAAACCGTCCGACCAGAACTCTCTAATAACTAAAGTTCCTTGGCTGAATAATGTTAACTCCCTACACCGGTAGTTTGTTGCGCTTCTATAGCGAGACTACTGACATATATAAGTTACAACTTTACTCTACTTTATATTAGAAATGGCAACAGCGGAGGATGAATACCCCATAACAAGAAGATAGAGAAAAATAAGAATCTTACAGACCACGGAGTCACCACAGACCACGATGGCGGACACGTACAAAATTTCAGAACTAATGCAGATCCCAAATACACATCAGCAGGTACCAAAAGGTAAGAAAAGTTGATTTAGCAAAATTTTGCAAAACACCAGATATGTCTTACCTTATACACACACCATAATAACACTCATATATTGGAAAACAGTACAATCCATCAAGCGGTGTGGCTTCATAGCTTACCAAAGTCGTACTTAAACATTTTGATAGATTTTTGAGCGCCGTGTGTAATGTTCTATATTCTCAATGGAACATTTAAAGTTTTGGTGTTGTTTACTGCCGTCATCTTGCAGTCTACACGTATCTCTCGTGTGTGACTGCCATCTACTGGTCACACTTATCATTACACCATGTACCAAATAAAATAGCTTTGAGGTCGGTATGCAGAAGTGAAGTGAATTATATTTATATAGCGCTTTTCTCTAGTGACTCAAAGCGCTTTACATAGAAGGACAATTATTCCATACATTAGGTGCACCGGGTTGTAAGGTGCACTGTCGATTTTTGAGAAAATGTAAGGATTTTAAGTGCACCTTATAGTCCGAAAAATACGGTATATGGGAAGATGGTAAGATAGATAGGTATGTAGGGAGGTACATAGACGGATAGGTTGGCAGGTGGCTAGTTGGGTATGTAGCTAGGTATGTGGGTATAAAAATAGGTATACTGTAGATAAATGGATTGATAGATAGGTAAATAAATGGGAAGGTGGTCAAATAAATAGGCATGTAGGGTAATTCGGACTAAAACGGATAGGTCTTGAGGGCGAATGATAGGTATGTAGGTAGTATACTATAAATAATTGGGTTGATAGATTATGTACTGTAAGTAAATGGGAAGGTGGTGAGAAAGGTATGCATGTAGCTGGGTAAGTTAATTTGTGATTAGATGGATAGGTTGGCAGGGAGATGGAAGGGTATGTAGATTTGTAAGCAGGCATGTATCATGTAAATAGATGTTTTCATAGATATGTAAGTAGATGCGAATGTGGTCACACGTGTATGTAGGTAGATGGGTAGGTAGAATAGAACCAAACACTTTATTTCATCAAACATGAGGGAAAGATGAAAATGTAGGTGGTTACGCTGTTAAATGAAGTTAAAATACAAGACAAACAATAAATAACATGCAAGAAATAAATATCAGTACGAACAGCAGTGAAAAACAGCAAAAACTATTGGCACAGATTCAATAGCCTAATGACCCACGAGTAAAAACTGTTTTAAATTCTGTTTGTCCGGCTCTTTTGTGACTGAAGTCTCTTTCATTATGGCAGCAGGTTGAACGAGTGCTGACCAGGGTGAGAGCGCTCTGCCAGGAGCGAGAGCGAGCAATGTACTCTAGGGAGGGCGGAGGGCGACTGATAATCTAGTCTCGATAGATGGTATGTAGGTAGGTAGATAAGCATGTTGGCTGATATTTAGGTGTATGTGTGAAGTATTTGGTAGCTAGATAGGTATGTAAAGGGAAATAGTTGGATAGTTAGGAAGGTAAATAGGTAGTTCTGTGTTGCAACTTTGCTGACATCGGCTTGACTTTGACATGAATAGCTAACTGCTTCCTTGTTCTTTTCGGTGTGCACGCTGCCGATGCAGAAAAAAAGTGGTTTAAAAAGCTCGCATTGGTGAAGGAAAAACAATAATTATCATGGTACCAAAAGTGTCTTATAAGTGATGGAAATGTATTATTAAAGGTATAAACTTATAATCGTAGTTATAATGATAAATGTAAAAACCTTTTGAGAGGTGTTTATGAGGAGGAGTCCTTGGCTTATTATTGTTTTTTGTCTCTGTGGAATGATGCAAGCTGGACTGTGTTCTCGCCACCCCTTTCAGCCGGGGGCACATGGCTCTGAGCCCGGAGAGGTCAGCAGGGTCAGTCTCTGCCCGCCGCTCTGACACCGAGCACCGGCTTGTTTACAGGTTTTACTGTCGCAACGGCTCAGCCTCCCATGGGCGCGCACTCCACCACATTTAAACACACTATTCTGCAGTGCTATAATAGGTTGCTATGGCAACAGTATGACCTGCCTGTGTGCACACCTTTCCTCTCCAAAGTATGCACATACAGTACTGCTGGGAAACATATTGTGTGTATTTATTAATTATGGCTGCAGTAACGTGAGCATTGATTTACTCTCCAGCATTTGTCTGAGCTGCTGGCGGCCGTGCGTCTGCCCTTCATCCACCCATCCTACCTTCTCAACGTGGTGGACAACGAGGAGCTCATCAAGTCGTCCGAGGCGTGCAGAGACCTTGTCAACGAAGCCAAGCGCTACCACATGCTGCCTCATGCTCGCCAGGAGATGCCGACCCCCAGGACCAGACCCAGACTCTCTGCAGGTGACACACATCTGCACAAATCTTTATTTATTTATTTATTTTTTTTAAAAGTCTCTGACTATACAAATGACTTTTGCTTTCATATATCCAGCCATACCTACCTAGCTAGCCGGCTATCTTTACCCATCTACGTCCATTTTTATATGTATATCCATCTCCCAACATACATATCTGCCAACCTACATACATACCTTTCTATATATCCATCTAACTACCTATCTTTTTACCTACTCATCTACCCACATACCTACCCACCTAACGAGATGTCTACCGAAACATTTATTGTATACACTTACATACCAATCTTTCTACCAAGCAACATCCAGGACCTACATTCCCTACATGCCAACAGACCCGTCTAACTACCAATGTACGTACATATCTACAGTACATACATCACCTTGACCGTCAACCTACCTAAATAGCCACTCACATTGCCATTTGCTTATCAGCCTACATATTTACCTACATACCTATCTACTACTTACCCAGCTACTTACTTACCAACCTACCTATATGACTGACTACCTACTGTACCTGCCAACATATCTATCTACCTATTTACCAACTACATACCTATACCTATCAACACACCCTAGTTAATACCTTGCAAAATGCCTACCTACTGTACATCCACCGTTACCTCCCTACCATTTACCTCCATACTGTACCTACCTATCTACCCACAAAGTTATAGCTACAGGACATGCATGCATAGCTACATATGCCTCTACCTACCTGTTTACTTACAGATCCCTCTACCTTTACACCTGTCGACTTACCTACGCACGTGTATGCCTACCCATCGACCTACATACCCACATTTTCCTATAATAGTAAACACTGTTGTAGTACAAGACAAACAACTTTGTGGAACAACGTCCACCTAAAAGCTATTTGGGACTCATCCTACACACACGGACACACACACCTGCATGTCCTTGCTGCCAGTGAAGTGTTTTCACACACACCGACACACTTCACCGCTTGGCTGTACAAACAATCGTTGTGTGCGTCACGCTGCGGCGACTTCAGCCTCCGTTTGCTTTAACGGCTAATGAGTAAACAAGAGGGGAGTCGCTTGGTATTTCCGTTTAATTGTCCGTAATGACGTCGTTTGAGGCATCTTAAGGGCTTTGGCAGCATTGCGTGCTTGCGGGCCCACCACATAATGTTTGTTTGCTTGTGGCTGTGTAAGTCACAATCACATAATAGCACATAAACGCCGCTGGGGAGGAGTGCATGCATGTTGCATTACACGCCACCTGCTCAGTGTGTGAGATCTTGCCTTTATAGTTTTGTGTGGCACCTGATGTCATGTATTTTGGGCTTTCCACTAGGCCTCGACAACTAATTAAATTTGATTTGGATTATGGCTTCTCTAAGATCATAAAAATGCTATTATCAAAAAAAACTATTTCCACGCACTGTGCATACAAATTCCTGAGGTTGTGACGGTGAAACAGATAAGTGAGCGTTTTAGTAAAGAAAAGACCACGTCTACCAAAAGTTTTAGATCTCCCTTTTTTTTTTTTTTTTTACAAAATATTTAATCAGTTCAACTAAATATTTCACAAATCAAATCAAATCAACTTTATTTATAAAGCACATTTAAAATTTACCACAGAGGTAGCCAAAGTGCTGTACAATGGACAGGTTAAAAGATAATACGAAGACTGAGCAAACAACACAACACAAACAGAACATGATAAAAAATAAATAAATAAAACATAAAAACAGGTTCACAGCAGGTGTATAATGGGGCGCCATTGCAGGATGGATATCACTTAGTGTTAAAAGCCAAGGAATAAAAGTATGTTTTTAAGAGAGATTTAAAAACAGGAAGAGAGGAGGATTGTCTAACACTCAGAGGTAGGTCGTTCCAGAGCAATAATACAATAATAATACAATTCGAATTCCAAACCAGCAACATTCAGAATAGCAATCAACAGAGTAATTGAGAGGACATACAAACATGAAACAAAACAATCCAAAGTAGTCAAACAAAAATGTATTATATTGACAGCAGTATCAATATCAATAAGAATTCCAACATAACAGTGATTAAAAATCCCTTATTTACATTGTCTTGTATAAAAAAGGAGAATTGCATCATGACTTTCGCTCTTTTGATTCAACAACATCATTGATTTTTACTCACTGCAGACTTCATTAGTTACAACGGACATAATAAAACATCACTTACTGTACAATGTCTGCTAACACTACGATGACAACTAGCAAGATGTCGATACATTCCTGTTTACATGAATGCCTCACTATCCTGGCAAAGAAAAAAAGGGGATTACCAAGGGTTTTGTTGGGACCATGTTTTGGCTGTCAAACTTTTTGGATTATGTCTTCATTCTTTTACTATAAAAGTTGTGACGGTTTGCTGGCATCGTGGTGCGGGTTCGTTCTCTCTATGATGCAGTCGGATTGGACACAGCGTGAAGGTAAGAAATGAAGATTTATTTATACTACAAAACACAGACTAGGAACATAAACACTTGCACAATGCACTAAAGGCAAAACAAACAGAACTAGCATGGGAGCTAGAAAAACTAAAAGCGCTAGCATGTGAGCTCGGGAACAAACAAAAGAAGCATAGCACGGAAGCTAGCAAGTACAAGAAATAGTTTTTTACTACAAACGAGAATCAGCGTAGTTACCTGTTGCATGGAACGGAAATTACTTGGATGCGAGTACGAATCAACAGAAAAGGCAGGCTTAAATAAGGAGAATAATTACAAGGCAGGTGCGCGTCAAAAAAAAAGGCAGGTGACACTAATGCGTAGCTATGGAAACGGAACAAACAGGAAGTGCCACAAGGAACTAATGAAGACAAATACCAAACAGGATGTGATACAAAAACAGAACAAAAACAGAATATGACATGATCCGAGCAGCGGATCATGACAAAAGTGAGAGGCATGATTTATTACAGTATCTGGAATAATCTCTCACAAACAGCAAGGTCAGGAAGTAGCTCACCAACTGATGATGTGAATACAGCAGCATAAGGAAGTTAGCTCACTGTGATAACGTAGCCGCTAAAAATAAGTCCTTAATGGTCGCGCTTACAATAACAATATTGCTATTACTTGGTTAATATTTGGGTCACAAATGTAAATTGTGTATATTGCTATTGTTATTTTGATTTAATGCTTAAACTATTATTAATTGTATACTTGTTGTTTATTCGTTACTAATTTATATCCATTGTTCTTTTAAATTATATTTATAGTTGAGTTTTGGTGGTGAAATAAATACTAATAGTTTTTAAATCAATGAATCATCCTGTTATTAATCTTGATGTCAATCCATCCATCCATTCATTTTCTTCCGCTTGTCCCGTTCGGGGTCGCGGGTGGTGCTAGAGCCTATCTCAGCTGCATTCGGGCGGAAGGCGGTGTGGAACCTGGACAAGTCGCTACCTCATCACAGGGCAAACACGGAAAGACAGACAACATTCACACTCACATTCACACACTGTGAACAATTTAGTGCTGCCAATCAACCTATCTCCAGGTGCATGTCTTTGGAGGTGGGAGGAAGCCAGAGTACCCGAAAGGGGAATCCCTGCAGTTTTGATGTCAATATCGATCAAAAATAATTGTGGTTATTATTTTTGCGATAATTGTCTAGAATGAGCTTCTTCAAATGAACGTGTGTGTATCAGTTGTGTAAGGGGTTTTTGTGTGCCTATTTGGGCGCCACACAGTAGAAAGCGCTCTTCTGTTTTCTGCATGAACTTTTTGTGCAAAAGACAGGTGAGTAATTTCAGATAAAGACTGGACAGAGAGGGTGAGGTGAAGAGGTATTAGAATGATAGGAAATGGAAGTTTGGGGAAAGGGCAGATGCTGTAGTCATTCATTGTGCGTGCGTGTGCGCGTGCGTTTTAAAAATGCAGCTAAGCAGATGGGGCGCCACCTGAGCACTGTTGATAAGACTGTCAAGCGTAAAAGAAAAGAGAACTGCCTTCCATGAAGCACTTCTTGCTGAGCAATGTCAATCTGTGGACTGTGAGTGTCTGTTTGCGTGCTTGTGTGCCCGTGTGTGTGCGCCTGTGTGTGTGTGTGTGTGTGTGTGTGCGCGTGTGCGTGTGTGGGGCTGAAATATTGTTTTTGTACTTTTCCATACATCTGCAGAAAATCTTGTTATGATTATGAATTTAAATTGCCTATTTTTGCTGCCAAGTGTTTTAATCAAAATTGTTTCACATGCACACATTTTAATCCATACCCCAGACTCATATTTTTTTTGTATTTAATGCAGACTTTTTCCAATAATGAGCACATTTTGGAGACACACACTCTGTCTGTGACAGGCGTGGACAAATACAGCTCATTAGCATCAGAGCTACCGTTACAAGTGCTTATTACTGGTAAAAGCATTTTCTAAATTCCAGCATCCTGATGAGATTGTGGATGACTTACTTTCAATACACGCTTTTCAAAGATGCTGTATAATAAGGGTGTCAAAAGTACGGCCGAGAACAGGTTATATCCAGCCCGTGGGATGAGTTTGATAGGTATTAAAATTTACCTGAAATTTTTGAATGAAAGAAACTGCTGTTCTAAATGTGTCAACTGGATGTCGCAAAACCACATGATGTTAGTACTACATAAATAACATACTGTAATTTGATTTTGATATAATTTTTTTAACTTGATGGATTGAAAATTAACACCAATGAGTTGAAAGATGAACATTATCACATAATTTATTCCCAAAATATAAATAACGACAAAGTAAACGTATATACTATTGACCATGAGCGATCAGTGGAAAGGAGCAGCTCCAAAGCGATCCGACCTACACCAAAGACAAGCTTTATTTGAAAAAGTAAAAGAGTCAAACCTGCTCAAAAGCATGTCCTCCCTCGGTGGTCCACTGAACCCGAGCGACAACAGCAAGCAACTGTCACATTTGGCGCCCAACGTGACTGGACCACCGGAAGCGGGGGAGGACGATCCCCTGTGGGTTCTAATTGGTGCGTTGGCGGCCCTCGCGGTAAGCAGCTGTCAGAATTGCCAGATCCTGCAAGCATTGGCGGACCAGACCGGGGACAAGAAGGGGACAAGAAGGACAAGAAGGCAGACTGCGGTGCAGAGGAGGCGCCCCCTGCTGAGGAGACAGATGCACAGCCGGTGGAGCATGCAGCTGAAGAGGAAGAAGAAGAAGAAGTGAAAGACGTGGTGGTGGTAGAAGAAGAAGAAGTAAAACCGCATGATGATAAAGATGAGGAAGAGGAAGAAGCAGAAAAAGTGGTGGTGCTGGAAGAAAAACGAGAAGAAGAAGAAGAAGACGTAAAAGAAGAGGAGGATGAGGAAGAAGAAGAGGAAGAAGTCAAAGAGGACAAAGAAGAAGAAGTCAAAGAAAAGGTTAAAGAGGACGAAGAAGAAGAAGACAAAGAAAAGGTCAAGGAGGACAAAGAAAAGGACAAAGGAGAAGAAGAAGACAAAGAAAAGGTCAAATAGGATGAAGATGACAAAGAAAAGGTCAAAGAGGACAAAGAAGAAGAAGAAGACAAAGAAAAGGTCAAAGAGGACAAAGAAGAAGAAGACAAAGAAAAGGTCAAAGAGGACAAAGAAGAAGAAGAAGACAAAGAAAAGGTCAAAGAGGACAAAGAAGAAGAAGAAGACAAAGAAAAGGTCAAAGAGGACGAAGAAAAGGTCAAAGAAAGGGATGAAGAGAAAGACAAAGAAAAGGTCAAAGAGGACCGAGAAGCGGAAGTAGAACCACAAGACGAAGAGGTGTCAGAAGAAGAGGACAAGCTCGCCTCGGTGGAGGAAGGGATGGAAGAAGAGAAGACAGGTGGCCGTGGCAGTTTTTTTTCCCCCGCCCCTTCAAAAAAGGGAAAGGGGTGTAGGCTCAGCTGGGCGGAATCCCGCCTTGCGTCTGGCGATGGAAGTGGGGCCGACGACGGGGCAGGGCACACTGCAGCCCTGCCCAAGATGGCGGAGGATGCGGTGGAGCGGAGAGGCGGGGCTTGCAGGGAGCGACGCCGCCATAATCTAAATCAAGTGTGTGGCACACACACCGGCACACAATTAAATCATCTCCTCCTGCTGTATAAAAGGGGAGAAGGAGGAGAGATCGAGGAAGGAGTTGGAGAGCCTACAAGAGCAGATGAAGAGCGATCAAAGAGCGACAGAGAGCGAGCTAGAGAGAAGGACGACGACGACGGTGGCTAAAAGAGCGGACGGTGAGCGATCAGTGGAAAGGACCAGCTGCAAAGCGATCTGACCTACACTAAAGACAACCTTAATTTGAAAAAATAAAAGAGTCAAACCTGCTCAAAAGCATGTCCTTTCTGGGTGGTCCACTGAACCCGAGCGACGACAGCAAGCAACTGTCACAACTATTAACCGCAATAGGTTATTGTAAAAAAAAAACAACAACAATATGATTTGTAAAATTTCAGAAGTGCTTGTTGTATTTTTAAACAAAGAAAACAATATAAATTTGTCTTTATTTTTAAGTTATCGTGCCATAATTTTACCAGTCCGACCGACTTGGGAGCAGATTTTTCTCCATATGGCCCCTGATCTAAATGAGTCTGACACCTCTGCTGTAAAATGAGAAACTGTAAATATGTGATGTTATATTGTAATTGTATGCATGTTCGAAATAAACCTACACCATAACCTCCCAACACTTAAAATACAAAAGGAAAATAAGATTACGTAATCAAATACGATCCAATAAAAGAACAATTTCTGTAACTGCAGGTCCACTATTTAGACAAGAGGCTCTTCTGCATCCATTTACCATTTTTGGAGCATTTGAATGCTCTACTCATTTTGCTTTTTGGATTTTAATCAAGTGCTCCAAATGTCTATTCAGCATAGAAATGAGCTGAATATTACATGTAATTTTTTTTTTACTACTTCTGAAACAAACAGGAGTAACAATTGGGATTTTGGGAACTGGTTGGAATCAAATGACGAGTGTTGTCATGACTCCACTGTTTTGCCCGCTCCATCCATTAGCCGTTAATTGTTTAATTAGCTCGTGGATGTGCATGTGATTAGCTGTCATTAGTGTCTGCAGGACATGAAGAGGAGGAAGCAGCTGCTGGTTCTAGAAGTTGTTGTCAACATTCTCCATGGCTGGCCTGAAGTTTTAATGCTAACACCAAAAAAAACGCAGCAGTGAAGGTGGTTAATTTTCTTCCATGCAGTCGCTCTCAACTCAGCAAAAGCAGCATCGGATCTCAGCACAAACACCGCACCTTATAACGACAGCAGAAAATGTCCTAACAGCCTTCAACGGACGCCACCCAACACTGTTGGCCGCCGCCCAATTAACACTTGTTCAACCTTGCTTTTATGTTCCTCATCCGTGATGTCAGGTTTAATTGAACTTGCTGCGTGCGTCACACATTTCAGCTGTCGTCAGCCAAGAAAGACAAAGGCACCTTAGCGTCAGGACTTTGGTTGATCCTAGCCCAGCTCTGACTAATTATATAGACCTGGTAGTTTCTGGGAGTCAAAGCAGCATTAGATGACTTGTCTGGGAGTTTCTTATCATGATGCAAAAACATTAGTCTTTGTCTCTGTTTGCTTCAGTGTTAACAAAAACACGTACGGTAGCTTGAATGTAGACTCAATTGTCTTCAAAGATTAGGGAAACGTGTAGGTCAGATATGTTGAAGACTACAAAGACTAGTTTGTTTTCAAAGATTTTGTGAACTAAATTGTCTTTCCTGTTTACAAAAAACCTATGTCAGCTTAATCAAAGACTCCAAATAGTTTTTATTGTGTCCAGAAAATACATATTTGGTCCCTTTAAAACACTAATAAACATGCATTGGGTTCATTGTAGTTTCTCTAAGATTTTCAAACACATTCTTTAACTGCAGCTCACAACAACTTGAACTCACTTCAAGTTACAAAATAAACACATAATGTTTGTTGAAAGCACAAAACTATATTCAATTGTGTAACAAAAACAACCACGTGTTACCTTTTACTTAAGATTTGTCTTTAATGTTGAACAATAAATGTAAATGTACTTGTTTCGTAAGTACTCTAAATTGTCCTTTAGCGTATGCTCAGTGGCCGTGTGGTTAGAGAGTCCGCTCTAAGATTGGTAGGTTGTGAGTTCAAACCCCGGCCGAGTCATACCAAAGACTATAAAAATGAGACCCATTACCTCCCTGCTTGGCACTCAGCATCAAGGGTTGGAATTGGGGGTTAAATTCACTGGGGAGCCAAGGGGGCGCCAGCCTGCAAAAGTTTGGGAACCATTGCTCTAAATCATAGGTGTCAAACTCTGGCACCTAGAAATTTTGCCCACCGTGTAATTTTATTTGGCCCTTGAAGCAATATCAAATTAACATTAGAGCTGGCCCGCTGGTGTTATACAGCGGCTCAGCCGCTGTATAACACGGCATGCACCGATTTCCCGAGAGACTCTCGAATTTCAGTGCCTCTCACGAAAATCTCCCGGTGCAACCATTCTCCCGAATTCCACCCGGACAACAATATTGGGGATGTGCCTTAAAGACACTGCCTTTAGCGTCCCCTACAACCTGTCGTCAAGTCCGTTTTCCCTCCTCACAAACAGCGTGCCGGCCCAGTCACATAATATATGTGGCTTCTACACACATGTAAGTAAATGCAAGGCGTACTTTATCAACAGAATACAGGTCTCACTGAGGGTGGCCGTATAAACAACTTTAACACTGTTACAAATATGCGCCACACTGTGAACCCACATCAAACCAGAATGACCAACACATTTCGGGGGAACGTCTGCACCGTAACACAACAGAACAAATACCAAGAAACCCTTGCAGCACTAACTCTTTCGGACTTGTACAATATACACCCCCCAACAAACCCCGCCCCCCCAACCCCGCCCACCTGAGCCCCGGAATTAACTGAGCAGTAAAAAGGACTGAATGGTTGATTTATTCATTGTTATTTTATTTTCAAATTTATTAGCCTGTGGAAAAAGTTAATGTTAATATTTACCTCAGAAGGCTGCAAATACAAAAGAGGCATTACATTTTTATTTAAATTTGATTTGATATACCATTGATATTTTTTAATTATTATTGTTATTATTATTTGAAACTCAATTTTGCATGTCACTATAAAGTTACATTAGCCATGCTTGTTCAATATTTAATGAAAAACTTGTTTGGGTCCCTATTAAAAGGTTAATTTGTTCAACCTCGGCCCGCGGCTTTGTTCAGTTTTAAATGTTGGCCCGCTCTGTATTTGAGTTTGACACCCCTGCTCTAAATGATCGTTGATGTTTACAAGACATGTACAATTGGTTGATTTAAAATACCAAATTGTTAATATTTACAAAACTAATATATTATTTTAAATGTTTTTGTTCTATACTATACATTTTATTGGTTGTTTATAAAAATCTAGCTTTTATGTGCAGTTTTACCAGAACCAGTACATACCATTTTGTATAATCGAATACACTAAATTGTCTGATTGTTTTAAGAAAACATACTTCAGGTTGATTGAGAACATGATATTTTCTCCAATACAAAAACCGTGTACGTTAGCTTTACAAAAATGTACATTACATTTTTTTTATGTTTCTCTAATGGCTGTAGACTGTTTCCAGTGTGTAAAAAAAGTGTATGTTAGTGTCACCAAATTTGAACAAAAACATGTACATTACCCAAGTTTTCAGCGCTTACAAAACCAGAATGTTACGTTTGTTAATGAAGATGTTTTGTACCGTGTTTATTAACGGTTGAGTGTATCTACCTGTCAGTCCTGTGATTGACAGGTGACCAGTGCCTGATGTAATCCCGCCTCTCCCCCATAAGTCGGGTGGGATAAGCGCGTAGAAAAAAGATGGATCACATTGGTCGTGTTTGTTTTGGTCCAACAGTAGGAGATTCCTAGTGGGGGTTTGTGATGTCTTATCGACCAAATCTTCAACGACGGCACTTATAAATGTGACTTGAATATGGTAAATCTGGGACTGCCGGGCGGCTTAGGTGGACCGCATGTGGAACTGTGACCCGCCGGCCCTGATGCAAAGCCACTGCAAAGCTGCTGCTGCTGCTGGTGGTTGCTAGGCAGAATACAGCAGGCTTAACCATAACTGCTATTAAAAAAGCATGAAGTCTAAACAAAGGGTTACAGTAACAACACTACCGTGGAACCTTGGTTTTGTAGGATCAGAAAAGTGGGTCTTTATTAAAACTAAGGTACCCCTATGTAAGGATCGTGCAAGCTCATGTAATTACAGTACTCATTTAAGACTTGTATCACTCACTGCTCTGTACCAAACACAAATATGCCGAAGGAAATAGCACCGTTTACTGGATCTGATTGGTCACTGGATCCTCCACCTCTAATGCAGTTCTTCTCAAATAGGGGGGCACGTGTGACCTCGGGTAACATACTTTTTTTGCCGTACCAGAATAATGAAGCGTATGTAGCGCTTGGCTTCACTGTAACCACGGTGAGAGACGAGGAAAGGCTAGTGTGTTGTTTCCTTTAATGTTAATAAATCTACAAACCCCGTTTCCATATGAGTTGGGAAATTGTGTTAAATGTAAATACAAACGGAATACAATGATTTGCAAATCATTTTCAACCCATATTCAGTTGAATGCACTACAAAGACAAGATATTTGATGTTCAAACTCATAAACTTTTTTTTTTGCAAATAATAATTTGAATTTCATGGCTGCAACAAATGCCAAAGTAGTTGGGAAAGGGCATGTTCACCACTGTGTTACATCACCTTTTCTTTTAACAACACTCAATAAGCGTTTGGGAACTGAGGAAACTAATTGTTGAAGCTTTGAAAGTGGAATTCACTACCATTTTTGCTTGATGTACAGCTTAAGTCGTTCAACAGTGCAGGGTCTTGTTGTCGTATTTTACGCTTCATAATGCGCCACACATTTTTGATGGGTGACATGTCTGGACTGGAGGCGGGCAAATAAATTACCCCCACTATTTTACTACGAAGCCACACTGTTGTAACACGTGGCTTGGCATTGTTTGGCTGAAATAAGCAGGTGCGTCCATGATAACGTTGCTTGGATGACAACATATGTTGCTCTAAAACCTGTATGGACCATTCAGCATTAATTGTGCCTTCACAGATGTGTATGTTACCCATGCCTTGGGCACTAATATATCCCCATACCACCACAGATGCTGGCTTTTGAACTTTGCGCCTATAACAATCTGGGTGGTTATTTTCCTCTTTGTTCCGGAGGACACCACGTCCACAGTTTCCAAATATGATTTGAAATGTGGACTCGTCAGACCACAGAACACTTTTCCACTTTGCATCAGTCCATCTTAGATGAGCTCGGGCCCAGTGAAGTCGGCGGCGTTCCTAGGTGTTGTTGATAAATGGCTTTTGCTTTGCATAGTAGAGTTTTAACTTGCACTTACAGATGTAGCGACCAACTGTAGTTACTGACAGTGGTTTTCTGAAGTGTTCCTGAGCCCATGTGGTGATATCCTTTACACGCTGATGTCGGTTTTTGATACAGTATCACCTGAGGGATCAAAGGTCTGTAATATCATCGCTTACGTGCAGTGATTTTTTCAGATCCTCTGAACCTTTTGATGATTTTACGGACCTTAGATGGTAAAATCACTAAATTCCTTGCAATAGCTCGTTGAAAAATATTGTTCTAAAATTGTTCGACAATTTGCTTACAAATTGGTGACCCTCCCCCCATCCTTGTTTGTGAATGACTTAACATTTCATGGAAGCTGCTTTTATACCCAATCATGGCACCCACCTGTTCCCAATTAGCCTGCACACCTGTGGGATGTTCCCAATAAGTGTTTGATGAGCATTCCTCAACTTAATCAGTATTTATTGCCACCTTTCCCAACTTCTTTGTCACGTGTTGCTGGCATCAAATTCTAAAATTAATGATTTTTAGCACACAAAAAAATGTTTATCAGTTTTAACATCGAATATGTTGACTTTGTATCATATTCAACTGAATATGGGTTGAAAAGGATTTGCAAATCATTGTATTTTGTTTATATTTACAGCTAACACAATTTTCCAACTCATATGGAAATGGGGTTTGTACAATATTATACAGAGTTGTAGGTGTAACAATTGTATAGAGAAATTCTACTATTTATAGTCACGGTGGCAAGTTGGGCGGTGCAATATATTCTCTACTTCCCAGGGGGGCGTAACAAATAATACTTAAGAAGCACTGCCCTAATGCAAAGTTGCTACTGATGACAGATTTTTCGGAGCAAACAATTCTTGATTAATTCACAAACACATATCGCGCGAACAAGTCGGTCTATTCCAAGGGTATCAAATGTACGGCCCGCGAAATATGTTTGCTAAGGATAAAAATGAGCCAACAAATTTGAATGAAACAAACTGCTGTTTTAAATGTGTCCACTAGTTGTCCACTATAGCAATTATTTGTGTGTTTGTAGATGATGCTTCATATTTAAAAAACAAAAACAAAACACATGATGTTGGTGCACCAGTCAAGGAAAATGATTAAACTACATAAATAACATCCTGTAATTTGATTTTGATATTCTTTTTTTAGCTTGATGGATTGAAAATGATCAGCAATGAGTTGACTGATGAACATTATCACATGATTTATTCAGAAAGTATAAAATAAGGACAAATAAAGATAGACTACTATTAACCGCAACATGTAAGTGTAATAAAACCTCAACAACATTATGATTTGTACATTTTCAGAATGGGCTGGTTCTGTTTTTAAACAAAGAAAATAATCTGACGTTGTCTTTATTTTTAAGTTATCGCGCCGTGATTTTACCAGTCCGACCTACTTGGGAGTAGATTTCTCTCCATGTGGCCCCCGATCTAAAATGAGTTTGACTCTCCTGGTCTATTCGCATACATGCTCTTCTTCAGTTTTGATGTAGTTTGTCATTCACATATGCCCGTAATGTAAACATCTGTCTGTTCATTCACACACACAGAATCTTCCATCATGCAAAAACAAGCCTATCCATTTACGGTATTTTTCGGACAATAAGTCACAGTTTTTTTCATAGTTTGGCCGGGGGTGCGACTTATACTCAGGAGCGACTTATGTATGAAATTATTAACACATTACCGTAAAATATCAAATAATATTATTTACCTCATTCACGTAAGAGACTAGACGTATAAGATTTCATCGCTAAATCCGATTAGGAGTGACAGATTGTTTGGTAAACGTATAGCATGTTATAGTTATTTGAATGACTCTTACCATAATATGTTACGTTAACATACCAGGCACCTTCTCAATTGGTTATTTATGCGTCATATAATGTACACTTATTCAGTTTGTTGTTCACTATTTTTATTTATTTTAAATTGTCTTTCAAATGTCTATTCTTGGTGTTGGGTTTTATCAAATAAATTTCCACCAAAAATGCGACTTATACCCCAGTGCGACTTATGTGTGTTTTTTTTTTTCTTCTTTATTATGCATTTTCGGCAGGTGCGACTTATACTCCAGAGCGACTTAAAGTCCGAAAAATACGGTACACACATAATGCAAACATACAGTATGAGTATGTCCATTCCTGTATGCACATCACATAAAATACATATGTCCTTCCACATACAAAAACAGTACACATCCGTCTTTCCATTCACAACACACATTAGAAAATGTTTTTTGTTCACCATGCGTTGTAGTCAGAAGTCAAAATATATGTTGACTCTGATCGCTTCAAAATAGACCAAATAAAAAAAAATAAAAAAAACAGAATAGGTCAAGACTCCCCAAAGTGTGTCAACTTTAAGGTCGTCAGGAAGAAAAACAGCAGCTTGTCAAAAATCTTCACCCCGCCCTCGTCTCCTTTTGCTGCTTACAGCAAACTTCCATCCAACCCCTTGCATGAGTGGCGGCGGCCCCCGCGAGGCTTCACCCGCACCGCTCATGTGCTCCTGAGCCGTGAACCCGAACCACCCCCGCCCTTTCCCTTCCCCGTTTTGTTGTGTTCTGACAGGCCCGTGTTGAGTTATGTTAGCCTAGTAGCGCGTTGGTTGCTCGGAGGTGGGGTTGGAGGGGATTCAGAACGCCAGATGTGGACTCCCGCTGACATGTGCGACCGGGCGGAAAGTGCCCAGAGTATCCGTGCGCGCTCACGTGTACTACATGTGGACCACCGGCCTTCTTGTTCATTAAATGCACTTTTTTTCTTACCATGCCAAGCAGAACATTTACTTTAAAATAGGGCTGTCAAGTGATTTGTTTTTTAATCAGATTAATCACATTTTTGTCTCATATGTACAATTTGCTGAAACCCCAAATGTGTGTGTACAAATGCTATTTAGTATTCAGAAAGTCATACAAGAATGTTTTTTAAATGTTTTACTGAACTGCAACTCATCAGTTTGCTTAAAACTTGGTGACAATAAGTATAGTAAGAGCTAAGTGCACATTTTGAAAGTATTTGCAATAATTTTGGAAAGAAAGTAATGTTATTAAAGGCCTACTGAAACCCACTACTACCGACCACGCAGTCTGATAGTTTATATATCAATGATGAAATATTAACATTGCAGCACATGCCAATACGGCCTTTTTAGTTTACTAAATTGCAATTTGAAATTTCCCGCGAAGTGTTGTGTTGAAAACGTCGCGGTATGATGACGCGTGCGTTTGACGTCACCGGTTGCAGCGGACATTATTTTCCAGCCCGATCCAAGCTATAAGTAGTCTGCTTTAATCGCATAGTTACACAGTATTCTGGACATCTGTGTTGCTGAATCTTTTGCAATTTGTTTAATTAATAATGGAGAAGTCAGAGTAGAAAGATGGAGTTGGGAAGCTTTTAGCCTTTAGCCACACAAACACGGCCGATGTTTCCTAGTTTAAAATTCCCGAAGATGAAGCTTTACTATGGATCAGAGAGGTCAAGCGAACATGGATCCCGACTACATGTCAACCGTCAGTTTTCGGTGAGAAAATTGTGGTAATAAGTCGCCTCTTACCGGAGACATTAGCGGAGCTTCCGTCCTGCTTTAGCTTCGTGACTTCCCTCAGAGACTCTGGCGTCAACACACCCGTGGCCACACCCCTCCGACTTTCAGGTACTATTTAATCTCACTAAAACATTAGCAACACAATAGACAAATAGGGGATTTTCCAGAATTATCTTAATAAATGTGTCTAATAACATCTGAATTGCTCCCACTGCAATCGCCTTTTTTTGTACTTTTTTTCCTACTCCTTCACTCTAAATTTCCTCATCCACGAATCTTTCATCCTCGCTCAAATTAATGGGGAAATTGTCTCTTTCTCGGTCCGAATCGCTCTAGCTGCTGCTGGCTATGATTGTAAACAATGTGAGGAGCTCTACAACCCGTGACGTCACGCGCACATCGTCTGCTACTTCCGGTAAAGGCAAGGCTTTTTTACTAGCGACCAAAAGCTGCGAACTTTATCGCAAATATGGCAATATCGCGAAATGATCAAGTATGAGACATAGAATGGACCTGCTATCCCCGTTTCAATAAGAAAAACTCATTTCAGTAGGCCCTTAATTGATAATGTAGTAAACACACTCAAACTTGCACAACATGTATAGGAGAACTGCATTCTTTTTTAAATTATGCATATTAACCATTATAGGAGACAAGAAGACAAAGGTTTTTGTTTTGATTTTTACGCTTTCTAACATGTAAAAATTGGCTCGTTCTGAGTAGCTAGCAATACAGCTAATGAGAGCAGTTTTACCTCAAAATAACTGTAAAATGCATTCAAAAACCGTCACCAATATTTCACTTAAGTTCTGTAATTTGTATAATAACCAAACTGTAGCGAAATTGTTTTTGTAAGAGCAAACACTGAGGAACTCTTTTTCCGTCGTACTAACTAATCGCCATGCTACTGTATAAGCCGTAAAAGCTAACTACGGCAAAAGATGAGCTAGCTTCTATGAAAACATGAATCACATTCAAGTTTGTAATGCACAACACAATGCGATAGAACACCAATCTGTACTGGCTCAAGAACATGAACAATCATATTCCAGTATCTGTAAAGTATTAATGTAGCTCACATGTCATGTTTTGTTTGTACACAGCTAGCCAGACATTATATGTAGTTTTACTGTATCATTACTTGTTGTCGCCCACATTTGCTTTCGAAGCCAAATGTTGCTGCTAGTCATATTTGGATGATTACAATCCAAAGACTTTTGGTTCCAAATAAGTTGTAGTTTTATAGTATTTATTAGTTGCCAGCAATAAGGTATATTCTTAAGGTGACGGACTGTGACAGGAAGTATATATACTTCCGGAAGTACTTGCGGAAGTAAATGTACTCCCGCAACACCGAAAGTATATTTCCAAGGGGGCGTGGCTACAGGATAGAGTTGCCAAATGGCAAACGTTTTCTGAGTTCTTGGCTTGCATGTTATATAATTGTACATTACATTTTCAATGATAATAATGTTTGTAATTTATCCATCCATCCATCCATTTTCTACAGATTGTCCCTTTTGGGGTCGCTGGGACAAAGTGTTAAAAAGACAGCCAGTTGCAGAAAATGTCTTGATTTTCAAAATGATCTTAAGGGGTTTGCATGGCAGCACTGTGTAGTGACAGGAATATTCCTCTTTTTTCCTCACACGGTGCTAACATACTCACAGAATGCTGACATACACCTGTCTATCTATTCGCTTACATGAAATGTGTCCATTCCTACACATTACGTACGCAAGTGGCTGTCCTTTCACATACACACAGAATTACGACATACACTTGTCTACCCATTCACGTAAGACGCTTACAAGAAATGTGTCTATTCACAAGCACACATGATGTAAACTAGTGTAGGTGCTTTCACATACACATTTCACGAAAGCGTCAGTCTGTAATTTACGCACGTTTAATTTTAAGTAAACATCTACCTACTCACTCAGAAACATAATGTCTGTCCGTTCATATACACATGGTCTAAACCAGTGGCGGGCAGTGCGTTTCCCTCCTAGGCCTTCAGTGATGTCAGATTTCAATGATTACCTCTCAAAATAACATCATTGATGTCACCACATGACCATGGCTGGAGAAATATTATACAGGAACACATTTACGCACTACCGAATCACCACCAACAGTGTACATAACGGGTTATTTTCTGGCACGTTTAAAAATCAATAAACCCACATCTGCAATTAAAACATGTTTTATGTGGTACTGTCTAAAATGAAATTGCAAAAAACATTCAACATGACAAAATAAATAAATATAATATCTAAACTTACAATCTGTAGAACCCATTCGAGCTTCTGGGGTTGGCTGACATGGTCTCACAAGATGTAGTTTTTTCTTTAAATAGCCTTTTTGAAAATGGCTTTGCAAATATATGTGTTGTCTTGTCTAATCATAGAAGATACAGACCAGGTGTGTTGGCTGAGTTCTTAAAGTTTACTCTCATCAAAAAACATCCCGCTGCCGGCATGGCTAAACGGGGCTACTGCGCATGCTCTTCACTACTGTGGCATGATGGGTAATGGAGTTCTTACGTATGTTACCTGGCTCATAACATCACTATATATCTGCCTTAGGCCATCCAGAAGGCCTTACTGACAACAACTCGTGATCTGATTGGCTATCGCAACTGTCTATCAACCATATGTGCCCGTTCACTTACAGTCCACAGACGCCTGCATTGTTGATTCTGAAGGAAGATTTGGTAACATACAGGTGCTGGTCATATTATTAAAATATCATCAAAAAGTTGATTTATTTCATTAATTCCATTTAGAAAGTCAAACTTGTAGAATGTATACATTCATTCCAAACAGACTGATACATTTCAAGTGTTTTTTGCCAAAAAGGAGATGATTATAGCTGACAACCAATGAAAACCCTAAATTCACCATCTAAGAAAATTAGAATATGGTGAAAAGGTCAGATATTCAAGACACCTGGTGCCACACTCTAATTAGCTAACTAACTCAAAACACCTGGAAAAGCCTTTAAATGGTCTCTCGTTTTGATTCTGTATGACACACAATCATGGGGAAGACTGCTGACTTGACAATTGTCCAAAAGATGACCATTGATACTTTAAAGAAGGAGGGCAAGACACAAAAGGTCATCACCAAATAGGTTGGATGTTCCCAGAGCTCTGTGTCAAAGCACATTAATAGGGAGGCAAAGGGAAGACAAAGATGTGGTAGAAAAAAGTGTACAAGCAAGAGGGATAACCGTGCCCTGGAGAGGATTGTCAAACAAAACCGATTCAAAAATGTGGGGGAGATCCACAAAGAGTGGACTGCAGCTGGAGTCAGTGCTTTAAGAACCACCACGCACCGACGTATGCAAGATATGGGCTTCAGCTGTCGCATTCCTTGTGTAAAGCCATTCTTGAATAAGAGACAATGTCAAAAGCGTCTCGCCTTGGCTCAAGACAAAAAGGACTGGACTGCTGCTGAGTGGTCCAAAGTTATGTTTTCAGATGAAAGTAAATTTTGTATCTCCTTTGGAAATCAAGGTCCCAGAGTCTGGAGGAAGACAGGAGAGGCACAGAATACACGTTGCCTGAAGTCCAGTGTCAAATTTCCACAATCGGTAATGGTCTGGGGTGCCATGTCATCTGCTGGTGCTGGTCCACTGTGTTTCCTGAGGTCTAGGGTCAATGCAGCAGTCTACCAGGAAGTTTTAGAACACTTTATGCTGCCTGCCGCGGACCAATTTTATGGAGGTGAAGATTTCATTTTCCAGCATGACTTGGCACCTGCACACAGTGCCAAATCTACCAGTACCTGGTTTAAGGACCATGGTATCCCTGTTCTTGATTGGCCTGCAAACTCACCTGACCTTAACCCCATAGAAAACCTATGGGGTATTGTAAAGTGGAAGATGCGAGATGCCAGACCCAACAATGCTGAAGAGCTGAAGGCCACTATTAAAGCAACCTGGGCTCTCATAACACCTGAGGAGTGCAACAGACTGGTCGACTCCATGCCAGGCCGTATTGCTGCAGCAATTCAGGCAAAAGGAGCTGCAACTATGTATTGATTGCCGTACATGCTGAAACTTTCCATGTTCATACTTTTCAGTTGGCCCACATTTCTAAAAGATATTTTTTGGTACTAGTCGTAACTAATATTCTACTTTTCTGAGATACTGAATTTGGGATTTTCAGTAATTGTCAGTACTAATCATCAAAATGTAAAGAGATAAACATTTCAAATATATCACTATGTTTGATATAATATGTAAGTTTCACCTTTCTGAATATAATTACTGAAATAAATCAACTTTTTCATGATATTCTAATAATATGAACAGCACCTGTAAGCGAGATAAATTCTGATTGGATAAAAACTCTATAGCCTAAAAACAACAGCGCTGGAAGGAGCTTAATATGAAATGAAGGGAATATGAATACTTTTAGATATTTAGGGAAAGTAAATTAGAAATTACTTTTATCTTTAATTATGATCATGATTTCTGGTTGCGATTGGCCAGCAGAGAAGGCCTTGCTGGCCCTGACGGCTCACCACTGGCGTGAACGTCATGTATATTCATGTGTCATGCAGAGAGGGCGGGTGTTGTTGGCGCGCCTCTTGTTGGCGATGCTAAATGATGTACACATGCAGTCTTTGATCACTGTACACAACGGCATGGTGGAGGCATGGAGTCACAATCGATAGGCGCGAATCAATTTGTGCGTCTTTATTTGCATGCTCCTGGGGCCTTAGTGACTAGGAAGTGGGAAAACACATTGATGCTGTTTGCACCCTCACCTGACACAACAACTGTGAGTCTGGGCGAGCGGGGATAAAGACACCAGTGATGCAGAACACACAAACTGGCTGGCTGGCTGCCACTAAGCGGCTCTCAGTCGGGCGACAACCGTCAGCCAGACAAGCCTGAGCAGTGTGTTTGTGAGCCAGCCAAGAGGGAAGGGGCAGAGGGGAGGGTGTCCGGCAGGGGGAGAAAAAAGGTAAGGAGGGATGGAGGGGCTGATCTTCATGCACTCTAAATCAAGGCCAACAAGCGCTTCAATCCCTTTCCCTGATCGATACTCTCAACATTCTCTCAATGTCCAGCGTCAGACGTCTTTCTTCTTGCTACTGTTGCTTTCAAAGCTTACAAAACAACAACAAAAGAAGCCTCTTTTGTTAGATTTTTTTTTGTCTATTTATTGCAAGCTTTTTTTTTCTGTAAAAGCTGAAAGAAGAAAACAGAAAAAGACAGCCCTCAAAAAGGGGCTTTTCTGAGGCCAACATGCATGGAGCTTAGTCGACAGCTGCCAGCTGAGTGGACCTTTTTCCCGGGTGAGACTTTAAGATGCTGTCTGCTTTATGTGAGAGACTTTTTTTTTCCTCAAAATTAAGTTGTTGGTTTTAAATAGTTCTTGTGTTCAAAGTGTTACTAAAGTAGCATAAGTTTGTCTCATTTTAGCAGTGGTGGGGTGTCATAACATAACCAGAAATCATGATCATAATTAAAGATACAATTATTTTTTAATTTACTTTCCCTAAATATCTCTAAAAGTATTCATATTCTCTTCATGTCATATTATGCTCCTTCCAGTGTTGTTATTTTTAGTTTTAGTTTGTATTCAATCAGAAATCAGCGAGCTTATGTTGCCATGCTGTACCAAATCCGTCACAGGCCTTCAGAATCAACAATGCAGGCGTATGTGCACTGTAAGTGAACGAGAACATACAGTTGATAGACAGTTGCAATAGCCAATCAGATCACAAGTTGTTGTCAGTAAGGCCGTCTATCTGGACTCACGTTGAACGTGACATTTATGCGCCCTGATATTGGATACTTACTGGGACCGTTAGCAGATGAATTTGAGAACATAGAGTTGATAGACAGTTTCGATAGCCAATCAGATCACAAGTTGTTGACAGTAGCCTATATAAGTAGCCTGATGTTAACAAGACTAGATTGTCCGCCCTGAGATCAGTAGGTCGTAAGTTCAAATCACGGCCGAGTCATACCAAAGACTATAAAAATGGGACCCATTACCTTCCTGCTTGGCACTCAGCATTAAGGGTTAGAATTGGGGGTTAAATCACCATAAATGATTCCCGGGCGCGGCACCGCTGCTGCCCACTGCTCCCCTCACCTCCCAGGGGGTGATCAAGGGTGATGGGTCAAATGCAGAGAATAATTTCGCCACATCTAGTATGTGTGTGACAATCATTGGTACTTTAACTTCTTTCAATTTAGCAGGAAGAGGGAAGTCTTGCGCCGTAGGCAGACTAGGATAGCAGAGAAGGAGAACAAAACATTGATTAGGTGGGAGATATATATTTGCAGGGCCATTTTCAAGAAGGATATTTAAAGAGAAACTACATCTTGTGAGACCATGTCGGACAACCCCGGAAGTTAGCTCAGTTGTTCTGGCCATGAAATGCTCGCCATTCCCACTGGAATAAGCCAACGACGAGGGGTACCACTGGCATATACGGCGTTGAATAGGTGCTACAAATACTGAGTTCAAAAATTGTATTTTTTATTGTTTAATATGTTTTTTGCAATTTTAATTATGACAGTACCACATAAAATATGTTTTAATTGCTGATGCGTTTTAATTGATTTTTAAAAGCGCCGGAAAATAAACCGTTTTGTACACCGCTGATGTGGTTCAACGCGAGGTAGTGTGTAAATGTGTTTCTGTATGGGATTTCGCCAGCAATGATCATGTGGTGACATCAATTATGGTATTTTGAGAGGTATTCTTTGAAGTCGGACATCACTGAAGGGCGAGGTGGGAAACGCACGGCCCGCCACTGAATTTTAAAATCGGGGCAACATCGAAGAGCATGGGGAAAACCTGTTGTGTAAACTTAAAACATGAAACAGTTCACCCATTCTGTATCAATTTCTTGTTGTAACTGTCAAAAAGTATTATCTTATTAACTGTAAATCGTATTAAAATACCCAGAATGTATATTAGCTGATCTCAGACAACAAGCTTCTTTGAGTTAGAGAATTGAAAGTAACATGCGTGAGGTTTCACAGTACATTTATTAATAGCTGCATCAAATTAAAAACATATTTTAGGTCAAATCTTAAATGCTTGACCTCTGTTTTTTGTACCCCAGGTGTGGCCGAGGTCATCGTCCTGGTGGGGGGACGCCAGGCCATTGGCATGGGTCAACGCTCCCTGACGGCGGTCACCTGCTTCAACCCGCAGAACAGCAAGTGGTACCCGCTGGCCAGCCTGCCCTTCTACGACCGCGAGTTCTTCAGCGTCATCTCAGCCGGCGACAACATCTACCTGTCAGGTAAGCTCCGTGTAATGACGTCACTGACCATGTCTCGTTGGCGGAATGAATAAACTAGACTTGGTGCTAACGCTAACATGCTGCGGCTAGTTAGCGTCCTGATGGTTTCTTTTTTCGGGTGAGTGAAACTACTACCTACATGTTAACCAACATAGTAAAAAGTATTGTCTATATGATTGCAAACAATTAGAAATGTCCAATAATATCGGACTGCCGATATTATTGGCCGATAAATGATTTAAAATGTAAGACCGGAAATTATCGGTATCGGTTTCAAAAAGTCAAATTTATGACTTTTTAAAACGGCGCTGTGTGCACGGACGTAGGAAGAAGTACAGAGCGCCAATAAACCTTAAAGGAACTGCCTTTGCATGTCAACCCAGTCCCATAATACCTACGGCTTTTTACACACACAAGTGAATGCAAAGCATACTTGGTCAACAGCCATACAGGTCACAATGAGGGTGGCCATATAAACAAGTGTAACACTGTTACAAATATGCGCCACACTGTGAACCCACACCAAACAAAAATGACAAACACATTTCGGGAGAACAGCCGCACCATAACACAATATATACTCAACAGAACAAATACCCAGAATCCCTTTGCCTCACTAACACTTCCGGTACGCTACAATATACACCCCCGCTAGCCCCCCAACCCCGCCCACGTCAACCTCCTCATGCTCTCTCAGAGATAGCATGTCCCAAATTCCAAACTGCTGTTTTGAGGAATATTTTTTTTTTTAAATGCACTTTGTGACTTCAATAATAGATATGGCAGTGCCATGTTGGCATTTTTTTCCATAACTTGAGTTGATTTAGTTTGGAAAACCTTGTTACATTGTTTAATGCATTCAGCGGGGAATCACCGCAAAATTAGGCATAATGATGTGTTAATTCCACGACTGTATATATCTGTATCGGTTGATATCGTTATCGGTATTTAAGAGTTGGACAATATCGGATATCGGCAAAAAAACCATTATCAGACATCTCTACAAATGATACAAAATAGGGGAACACATTCAGCTATCTTAAATGACATTGCGAATAATATTTACACGTACATTTGAAAGTACAACCATTTACAACAGAATTTTAAAAAATCAACTCTATATTGTAAAGCGAAGGGATTATTTAAAATATATATATTATTTTAAATAGGCTGGGCTTTTAGAGAAGACATTTCTATTCACAATTACATTGAAACATCTGTAAAACTATTATCCGAGTAGTAGTTTGTGATTTTGCTGTATTTATTTTAACAAGAAAGACAAAGAAGAATTCTGTCTTTCTGGAACATCATCTGGATTGTCTCCAGCGTATTTCTGGCGCTAAAAATGTCCTATACATCATCATCAAGTGAGCAAAGCTGAAAGTTCACTGCCATATTACATTTTATTTAAAAAACTAATAAAGCAAATATGTAATAAATCCTCCACACACTGTACCATAACGAATAAATACGAATAATTGTTTACTTGTTTTGTAAAATGAATCATGCCCCCTCAAGTTAAAAATAACATTGAATCAAAGCATGGTTATGCTAGTGTTAAACAACATATGTTATCCTAACAACATCCTATTGCAAATTTGTAAATAGTAATAAAAGTATACTGTATATTATGTTTAATATTGTTTTGTGAGGAGGAGATAAATCTGCCGACTGCAACACAAGATAGATTTCGAACATTTGCTTAATAATTTCATAATTACTTATTTTGAAACGTTTTTAAACTTGATTTAAACGCGCTGGGTCCTCCCGTCTTCTTCTACGGTGTTTTACCTGCAAGTCAAAGTCCAATAAAAACTGCTTCTGGGTATACGTGTTGTAAGCACAGCCCACAGGCACCTGCCCCCCATGTCAAACAGCTATCGTTAGTTTGAAATCGTAAAAAAGAGACGCAAATGTGAAAAAGGAAAAGTTGAAAATAAAGACCTGACAGTAACAATAACAATGTAGAAAAACATTAATATTGGCTTTGAAAATAATGGTACAAAAAAATACCCATTAAAATGTTTTGTTTTTTTGAGGCCAAATCTTACTGGCAGTGTTTTGGGATCCATACAACTACCTTGGAGAGTCGACTTCTATGCTATCTCCTTCCATTTGCTTCGCAATCAAACACACTGACAGCAGCTGCTCCATATTTTCATGGATAAACGTCCACTGTTTAGATATTATTTTAACATCCTTAGCTGGCGTTAGCGACTCATTCTGCTTCAGTAGTGCTACGCTCCAACTGCTTGACAAAATTAGTTAGCTGCACACTCATGTTTTTCTTTCTTTAACTTAATAAATATCATCCACTTCTTCACAGCACTGTCCTTCACACTCACTTTCTTCCTTCCCATGGTTGGAAAACTAAGTTATGTTCATCTCTAGCTATAAGCTAGCGCTAGCAAATAATACAATCTTGCAGGGTTCACTGTGTTATTCACTACGCCAACTAATGGTGGGCATGCTCGTAATTGAATTTTTGTTTTGTTTTACAATTCGGTGAGGTACAGCTCTGATATCAAAACACTCTGAAGTTGAGGTACCCCCGTACTGGCGTTGTCCTTAAGGCACATTCTTTCTCTTGTGAAAATATCAAGAATAAGAGAAAAAAAACTTCTCGAGGGAAGTCCTTTATCATAGTTACACGTATGACAAAAAAGCGCGTGAAAATCAGTGGTATTCAGTGAGATAAAATGCGCTGACGGTTCACTGCTCCTGCCAAAAGAATTGCACTGAGTGGAGTGGATCACCACTCCAAGATGGCGGCCGCGCGTCTCGTCTCGTCAGCGCCAGTAGGCAGTAGCGCTCCTTACGCTATGAAGTGAGGGGAAACTGAATGAATAATGACAGGTTATATGATTATTTATTTTAAACTGTTATTCGGGCCACTTTAAAATGAATATTTCGGCATGTATTTGTAAAAAAAAGAAAATAAATAAAAATAAAATAAAATACAACGCCAAATTATTTAGTGGGGCTTAAGAATATTTTAGGGGGGCTTGAGCCCCGCTAAAATAGGCCTGGTGACGCCCCTGCTTATTGGCTATCGAAGATGTTTATTATACATGTTGATTAAAGCATGATTACCTGGCATTTGAGCACAGACCTCTTCCAAGGCCACACTCATACAGTAAAAGCAAAAAGAAAACTGACCATGTGCACTTTTGTCCAGATCTGCACTCAAAGACAAGTCAAGGCCTCTCTTTTAGGTCATGCACTTTCATTTGACCAACATTCAGTAGTTTTTGCATAATCTTGCTAATGAAGTAACAAATATTGGAGGAAGCTAATGAAGATAGTCTTTTTGTACAGTAGGGTGCTTACCATTTGAGCATTATGGTAGAACCAAGCTACTTTCCGGGTTTAGCAGCAGCGGTGCAGTAACTCGCCAAAGTCAAACAAAGCGTCTTTGTCGACTTTTGTCAAATATTTAAAGAGCGTGGAAAAGGATGACCGTTCTCCCTCGCTGTGAAGCTCTTTTTCCTCTCCAGTCGCTCACGACCACGGGATTTTCTCCCTCCACGGTCCATTTGTGCCCACTTTGTACGGGCGTCGCGCTCTCACCTTGACGCCGCTCGCTGGAAAGGTCCTGAGATTTGTCTTTGACTGTTTCCTCCTTTTCTCCTGCTCTCTTTCCATATAAATGTAAATGTGTGTTTGGCCACGGGAACAAGCGCGCTCGTGTACGCCAGGAGTCGGGACAAGTCGGCTGGGGAAATCAGAGATGTTCCGGGTAGCCAATCATTGAGCTCCTGCTGCTAACCTCGCTCAACCTCGCAGCAGCGTGTTGTGGAAACTGTTGTTTTTAAACTATTTATCTTTGGGCTACTTGCAGGTGGAACGGAGTCCGGGGTGATGCTGGCGGACGTGTGGTGCTACATGTCGCTGCTGGACAACTGGAATCTGGTGTCCCGGATGACGGTGGCTCGCTGCAGACACAACAGTCTGGTCTACGACGGAAAGCTCTACGCCATTGGAGGCCTGGGCATTTCAGGGAATCTGGACCACGTGGAGAGGTAGGCTGGTCCCTGACCCTTAACTAATAGAGTAACACCCAGCCGAGTTCAGATCCCAGACACGTGTTGTGACTATGGATGCACACACGTGGCTCTTGTCTTCTGAACCCAGATTAACTAAGGTTAACACTTTTTTCCCGAGAAAATTTCATTTTTGTAATTTTAGTGTCATTGAGGTATGCCATGCACTGTCATGACAAATTTTATATGTACAAAACCCAAAACCAGTGAAGTTGGCACGTTGTGTAATTCATGAATAAAAACAATGCAATGATTTGCAAATCTTTTTCAACTTATATTCAATTGAATAGACTGCAAAGACAAGATATTTAATGTTCGAATTGAGAAACTTACATTTTCTTTTGCAAATAATCATTTACTTAGAATTTCATGGCAGTAAAACATTGCAAAAAAGGTTACTCCAAAACCTGTATGAACCTTTCAGGATTAATGGTGTCTTCACAGATGTGTACGTTACCCATGCCTTGGGCACTAATACACCCCCATACCATCACATATGCTGGCTTTTGAAATTTGCGCCTAGAACAATCCGAATGGTTCTTTTCCTTTTTGTTCCTGAGGACACGACATCCACAGTCCCAAAAAAACAATTTGAAATGTGGACTCGTCAGACCACAGACCACTTTTCCACTTTGCATCAGTCCATCTTAGATGAGCTCAGGCCCAACGAAGCCAGCTGCATTTCTGGGTGTTGTTGATAAATCGCTTTCGCTTTGCAAAGTGGAGTTTTAACTTGCACTTACAGATGTAGCGACAAACTGTAGTTACTGACAGTGGTTTTCTGAAGTGTTCCTGAGCCCATGTGGTGATATCTTTTACACACTGATGTCGGTTTTTGATGCTGATGCATCCCACAATGCATCGCCAGCAGTAGGAGTAAGCTTTGTTCACTGAGAGCCTGGACTTTTAAAATTATAGTTTATAAAGCTATGACCGGTTTGTTTGTGGATGGTTTCTTGACGTTTATGTTTATCTGTAAAAACCCAGCGGACGTTGTGTCGTTAAGGCTAGAATAATGCATTCTCGGAAATGATCCGATACAAGTTTGACTCTCTGAATAATGTTGGATAACCAATCTAAGGTCATCTCAGCACACTGTCACTGTAAGTTGGGAGAATAATGTTCTCACGTCGCTACACTTTTGTTTTATGTGGAGGCACCAGTCCGGAGGAGAAAAGGGAGTACAGTATCCAAATCAAAGTTATTCGAACAAGCACACCAAGTTAATGCAAAGTGAGGCTGTAATTTATTTTACATTCATTTATACTTACAAAATGATCCTAAATACCTGAAATTAAATGATCCAAATAAACACAGAGTTGTCCATAGCACATCACATATGATCGGTTTATTGCAGCAATCCATGCTAGCCTTTGCCGTTCATTCTTCTGTTCAGCTGCTTCCCTCTGTCCAGAAATACAATTAGGACTACGATAAAAGTTGTTTTTATCTCAGCTGACAATCACAAATGTCGCCAGCGTTATAAGTATGACTGCATGAATGATCAGCAACAATGAGCATGATTAAAAAATGAAGCCTACCAATATGGCCACCAGCAAAACATTGTGGGAAATGTAGAAAAATATATATGAACAACACATTAACACAAAGATTATGCATCATAACTTAAGACATGGAAAGAAAAAAAAAAGACATGGAAAGTTACATTATCATCCTAGCTAAACTAGCTCTGATGTAGCATAGCAAGTTAGCTCGGAGCAGTTAGCTCTTCAAGATTAAAGTATGATTAAACCTAGCAGAAGCACATTTCTGCTTTTGTAGTCCACTGTAAGACTCCGAGATGCAAAAAGTCGCTGGAGTGACTATAAGCATTAGAGAGAAGCTGTACACCAGGGGTAGGGAACCTAATCCTCGCGAGCCAGATGTGGCTGTTTTGATGACTGCATCTGGTTCTCAGATAAACCTTAGCTGACATTGCTTAACACGATAAGTAATGAATAATTCCGCTGGTAATCACAGTTTTGATTGATTGATTGATTGAAAGTTTTATTAGTGAATAGCACAGTACAGTACATATTCCGAAATTTTTTTTCAATTTGTTTAAGTAGGCGTCCGTGTAAATCAATTCATGGTATGTGTTAAAAACATTCTAAAGCATTTTAATCCATCCATCCGTTTTCTACCCCACCAGTTCAAGAAGTCGAATTAAGAAGTATTTTATTTATTATTGGTTAGCTTCAGAATCAAAATGTTTTTAAAGGGGAACATATCACAATTTCAGAAGGGTTAAAACCAATAAAAATCAGTTCCCAGTGGCTTATTTTATTTTTCGAAGTTTTTTTCAAAATTTTTTCTATCATGGAATATCCCGAAAAAAGGCTTTAAAGTGCCTGATTTTTGCTATCTGTAAATCCACCCGTCCATTTTCCTGTGACATCACATAGTGACGCCAATACAAACAAACATGGCGGATAGAACAGCAAGATATAGCGACATTAGCTCGGATTCAGACTCGGATTTCAGCGGCTAAAGGGATTCAATAAGTTACGTATGTATTGAAACGGATGGTTGGAGTGTGGAGGCAGATAGCGAAAACGAAATTGAAGAAGAAACTGAAGCTATTGAGCGAATAGCTATTGAAGCTATTCGGCGATCGCCTTCTAACCAGCGATTGCATCTTTTGACCACTGGAGCAACTTAAATCCGTTGATTGGTAGGTGTTTGGTTGGCATTAAATGTGGGTGGAGGGTAAGGCTGGATGCAAATATAGCTACAAATGTACATACAGCTAGCCTAAATAGCATGTTAGCATCGATTAGCTGGCAATCATGCTGTAACCAAATATGTCTGATTAGCACATAAGTCAATAACATCAACAAAACTCACCTTTGTGATTTCGTTGACTTTATCGTTGGAAATGCATCTGCTTTGAGTGTCGCAGGATATCCACACATCTCTGTGCCATAGCTGTCGTCAGTAAAATGTGCAGAACAAACGAGGGACTTTCGCATCTTTTGACCACTGGTGTACTTGAATCTGTCGATTGGTATGTGTTTGTTTGGCATTAAATGTGGGTGGAGGGAAAGGCTGGATGCAAATATAGCTACAAATGAGGCATAACGATGCAATATTAACATACAGCTAGCCTAAATAGCATGTTAGCATCGATTAGCATGCCATGATAATCGATGCACACTCCACGTAAGTCAACTTGAATCCGTCCCTGATCGTGTTGTTACACCCTTTGACAACACACCGACGAGGCATGATGTCTCCAAGGTAAGGAAAACAGTCGAAAAAACGGAAAATAACAGAGCTGATTTGACTTGTGTGTGTAATGTGTTTGAGAAAATTGCGTATTGCTTCCCATTGTAACGTCACGGGTGAAAGGTCATCGCTCCGACAGCGAACAATTGAAAGGCGTTTAAATCGCCAAATTCACCCTTTTAGAGTTCGAAAATCGGTCTTTTTTCTGCAACATCAAGGTATATATTGACGCTTACATAGGTCTGGTGATAATGTTCCCCTTTAAAAAGAATAAGAGACTTATTATACTCTAAAAATGTTGGTCTTACTTAAAAAAGGTACGCATTTAGTTGTATTCAGTGTTAGAACATATTATTTGGCTCTCTCAGAAATACATTTTAAAATGTTTGGCTTTCATGGTTGTCCCCGCCAAAAAGGTTCCCGACCACTGCTGTAGACTGAGGCAAGTTTCAGTGGATGAGGAATATTCAGGACTCCCAGTAAACACTCTCTTGATATTTCACAGTTTTGTAATCAAGTGTGAAGCACAGATGTCATTTCACTTCGTCTGTCCAAACAAAAGAGTTACTTTTTTTAGGTGCATCCGCCATCATCACTTTTTTTTTCTGTTATAAAGTGTGTGCCTGTGCGCTGTTTCTTTTTCTACAGCTTTGGTGTTTTTGCTGGCTTTGTTTATTTACACTGCCCCTTAAGGCGAGGCACTATATTACATCTTTCTCACCCAGGAAACATTTCTGCCAGGATGTGACTCGCTATTGACCATGGTGGACGCATTTATTTCTTCAACCGAAAACATTAACGTTACTGTTTAGTTTTTGCTGCGCTGCAGCATAATATGCATTGTTGTGACAAATCTAATGTGTAGATGTGAGCGTCACTTGTCCTTTGTCTCAAGTATTGATTCAGGTTTCGATAAAGGTCACCACTTAATTGTATTTAAGAGGCGCTGCAGTATATCTTGCACTGTCGTGACAAATTTGATGTGCGGATATAAGAGGTCATTTGTCTTTGTTTCAAGTGTGTATGTACGGTAAATCGTTGCAGCATATCATGCACTGTCCTTACAAATCTAACATTTAAATGCAAATGTCAATTGTCTTCCGTTTCAAGTGTGGGCGCAAGCTCCGATAAACAAAGATTACCACGTTTTTACAGAGGCGCTACAATATATCATGCACTGTTGTGACAAATATCACCGTCTCCAAAACTTTCTCCCCAGCTCAGGTAAATCTTGTTTTATTTTAAAGGCATAGCAGCACACCATGAATTATCATAACCTGTTCTCATTTCTAGATGCAAGCATTGCTTGTTTCTTTATTCTACCTAATACAGTGGTTCGCAACCTTTTTTCAGTGATGTTCCCCCCTGTGAAATTATTTTAAATTCATCAATCCATCCATCTTCTTCTGCTTAGCCGAGGTCGGGTCGCAGGGGCAGCAGCCTAAGCAGGGAAGCCCAGATTTCCCTCTCCCCAGCCACTTCGTCCAGCTCTTCACGGGGGATCCCGAGGCATTCCCAGGCCAGCCGGGAGACATAGTCTTCCCAACGTGTCCTAGGTCTTCCCCGTGGCCTCCTACAAGTTGGACGTGCCCTAAACACCTCCCTAGGGAGGCGTTCGGGTGGCATCCTGACCAGATGCCCGAGCCACCTCATCTGTCTCCTCTCAAGTACCCCCTAATCAGAGCAAAGCATTTTTGGTTGGAAAAAAAGAGATATAGAAGTAAAATAGAGCACTATGTCATCAGTTTCTGTTTTATTAAATAGTGTAACAGTGCAAAATATTGCTTATTTGTAGTGGTCTTTCTTGAACTATTTGGAAAAAAAGATATAAAAATAACTAAAAACTTGTTGAACAATAAACAAGTGATACAATTATAAATAAAGATTTCTACACATAGAAGTAATCATCAACTTAAAGTGCCCTCTTTGGGGATTGTCATAGAGATCCATCTGGATTCATGAACTTAATTCTAAACATTTTTCACAAAAAAAGAAATCTTTAACATCAATATTTATGGAACATGTCCACAAAAAATCTAGCTGTCAACACTGAATAATGCATTGTTGCATTTCTTTTCACAGTTTATGAACTTACATTCATATTTTGTTGAAGTATTATTCAATAAATATATTTATAAAGGATTTTTTAATCGTTGCTATTTTTAGAATATTTAAAAAAAATCTCACATACCCCTTGGCATACCTTCAGTTACCCCCAGGGGTACGCGTACCCCCATTTGAGAACCAATGTTCTAATCTACTGAGCTCAGATAAACTTTGATTCCTGAAATAATCTCTCGTCGGTTTTAGAGGCATTGCAGCAGAGATATCTCACTGTTGTGAGATATCTCATCTGTATATTTTAGGTGTCGCTTGTCTCCTGGTGAACTCATTTTAGAAGCATTTCAGCATACCATGCACTGTCATGAAAAGTGTCGCTTGTCTCTTGTTTTCTATCTTTTGAGCTCAAATGAACGTTGTTTTTTCTAGGAAATGTCTTGTTAAGTTTTAGAGGTATTGCAACATGCTGTCATGACAAATTCGGTGTGTAGATGCGAGCGTCAGTTTTCTTCTGTTTCCGTTCTCCTGAGCTCAGAAAAAAAAAGTGCAGCCCTTGTTTTTATCGCAGCATATCATGCAGTGTTGTGACTATTGCAGGATGGACATGAGTTTGTCTTCGAAATGTATCTCAATTATGTATTTTTGGTGAAAATGTTCTTTTTGAATTTAGTTTTAGAAAAACAGTTACCAGATCTACACCAACATGTAATTGTTTCTCTCCTTGCCTCCAACCTCCTAAAAATATTCATGAGAGTCTGTTAATGATTTTTTTTGCTGCTAACAAACAAACAGACGGCAATGAATGTATAGCCAAATATGCGCCACAGATCATTATTCAGACTGCTTCCTGGCATGAGTACACTACACCAGAGCATTATTTTGCAGAGTGGGGAGTAGCAGTAAGTGACTTCCTGGTATGTTTACATTTCTGTCTTGTGAAATATCGACTGGATTCCCTGCGACTACATTAGCAGTGTTGACAAATGCCGCTAGTCCTAACTCGTCTCCCCTTCCTGGTGGCGGAAACGGCATCAGTCATTAGACACTAACGAGGATCTTGATCACGCCGGACGATCTCAGCGTCTCCAAGTAGCGCTCGTGTTTGCAGGGAGGAGCAGCGTGAAAGGCGGAGAAGGGAAGGAAGATTTGCAAGTGGCGAACAGCTGGTTGGCGACGTGGGCTCCGTGGAACAGGTGTCGTAAATTACAGCGGGCCCGGCTGCTTGGCAGCATTCCTGACAGATTATCAGCGGCTATTTATTTCATAGAGCTCATAAACGCGACTCACATCCCCACAACGTCCTGCTGCTGGCCAGGAGATGCAGACTGGAACCTTCTTGAGGTTCTACGAAAGGAACGTTTTAGCCTTCACCCTTTACACTACTAGGAATGCTGTAGAACATAATCTGTTCCAGGAGTCAAACTGTGGCCAATATGAATATCTATCAACTGTAGAGGCAATGTTTTAAATCTCTTGTTTAAATTTGTTGGAATATCAAGAAAAACATCCTTTTTTTTTGTGGGTTATCGGACTGTTTGGGAAAGAATGACATATACAGTACAGATCAAAAGTTTGGACACACCTTCTCATTGCAATGCATTTTCTTTATTATCATGACTATTTACATTGTAGATTGTCACTGAAGGCATCAAAACTATGACACTGTTTCAGGTGACTACCTCTTGAAGCTCATTGAGAGAATGTCAAGAGTGTGCAAAGCAGTAATCAGAGCAAAGGGTGGCTATTTTGAAGAAACTAGAATACAAAACATGTTTTCTGTTATTTCACTTTTTTTTTTGTTAAGTACATAACTCCACATGTTTCATTAATAGATTTGATGCCTTCATTGACAATCTACGATGCAAATAGTCACTAAAATAAAGAAAACACATTAAATGAGGTGTTTCCAAATTTTTGGCCTGTACTGTATATGTATTTATGTATGTGTGTATGTATGTATGTTTAATGTATATATATATATATATACAAAACGGCAAAAAAGTATTTAGTCAGCCACCGATTGTGCAAGTTCTCCCACTTAAAATTATGACAGAGGTCTGTAATTTTCATCATAGGTACACTTCAACTGTGAGGGACAGAATGTGAAAAAAAAAATCCAGGAATTCACATTGTAGGAATTTTAAAAAATGTATTTGTAAATTATGGTGGAAAATAATTACTTGGTCAATAACAAAAATTCAACTCAATACTTTGTAATATAACCTTTGTTGGCAATAACAGAGGTGAAACAATTACTATAGGTCTTTACCAGGTTTGCACACACAGTAGCTTGTATTTTGGCCCATTCTTCTATGCAGATCTTCTCGAGAGCAGTGATATTTTGGGTCTGTCGCCGAGCAACACGGACTTTCAACTCCCTCCACAGATTTTCTATGGGGCTGAGGTCTGGAGACTGGCTAGGCCACTCTAGGACTTTCAAATGCTTCGTACGGAGCCACTCCTTCGTTGCCCGGGTGGTGTGTTTGGGATCATTGCCATGCTGGAAGACCCAGCCACGTTTCATCTTCAAAGCTCTCACTGATGGAAGGAGGTTTTGGCTCAAAATCTCATGATATATGGCCCCATTCATTCTTTTCTTAACACGGATCAATCGTCCTGTCCCCTTAGCAGAAAAACAGCCCCAAAGCATGATGTTTCCACCCCAATGCTTCACAGTAGGTGTGGTGTTCTTGGGATGCAACTCAGTATTCTTCTTCCTCCAAACACAAGTGGAGTTTATACCAAAAAGTTCTATTTTGGTTTCATCATGACATTCTCCCAAACCTTTGCTGTATCAGCCATGTGGTCTCTGGCAAACTTCAGACGGACCTGGACATGCACTGGCTTCAGCAGGGGGACACGTCTGGCACTGCAGGATTTGATTCCCTGTCGGCGTAGTGTGTTACTGATGGTAACCTTTGTTACTTTGGTCCCAGCTCTCTGCAGGTCATTCACCAGGTCCACCCGTGTGGTTCTGGGATTTTTGCTCACCATTCTCATGATCATTTTGACCCCACAGGATGACATCTTGCGTAGAGCCCCTGATCGAGGGATATTATCAGTGGTCTTGTATGTCTTCCATTTTCTGATAATTGCTCCCACAGTTGATTTTTTCACACCAAGCTGCTTGCCTATTGTAGATGCACTCTTCCCAGTCTGGTGCAGGTCTACAATTATTTTCCTGATGTCCTTCGACAGTTCTTTGGTCTTGGCCATAGTGGAGTTTGGAGTCTGACTGTTTGAGGCTGTGGACAGGTGTCTTTTATACAGATAACGAGTTCAAACAGGTTCCATTAATACAGGTAACGAGTGGAGGACAGAAGCGCTTCTTAAAGAAGAAAATACAGGTCTGTGAGAGCCAGAGATCTTCCTTGTTTGAAGTGACCAAATACTTATTTTCCACCATCATTTACAAATAAATTCTTAAAAATTCCTAAAATGTGACTTCCTAGATTTTCTTTCACATTCTGTCTCTCACAGTTGAAGTGTACCTATGATGAAAATTACAGACCTCTGTCATCATTTTAAGTGGGAGAACTTGCACAATCGGTGGCTGACTAAATACTTTTTTGCCCCACTGTATGTACACAAACACAAATAGATCAAATAGATGTATAGTAAATTATTAGTCAGTGTTTGTTAGTGGCTGTTTCATATACAGATGGTATTTTGTATGTATCTATTTATACATACCGTATTTCCTTGAATTTCCGCAGGGCATATAGTATGCGCACATTGATTGAACTGTGGGTCCTGTGTTTACGTAGGCCAGGTCCCTAAGTCTTGGATGGCACTTTATTGCTCTGCGGTCTTTTGAACTACCTCATACACAACCTGCCCATAAACTGAACTTTCACTACAAACTGTCATATCCACAACGCCAACCCGTGTGGCTGTATAAACTGCGAATGTACATGTGGACTGCGATCAGTCTCATATGGCTCCTATAAACTTGAAGAACTTTTGATATTACTTTTTATGAATTACCTGAACTATACCAACATTGTTTGTTGAGATTCCCTTCTGTTTTTTTCTTTTGTTTTGAATGGCCATTCCTATTAATGTCGGTCCACTAGTTGTTGCACTGTACATGTTTAAATAACACCAGTATCATTTAAAGTATTTAATTGTGTCTGTCCTACTCTCTCCGAGTCGTAATCTAGACTTCTGATTAGCCCAAATATTGAGAACATCTACTATACTAGCTAAAGTACCTGCTACATTAAGTTAAAGTACCAATGATTGTCACACACACACTAGGTGTGGTGAAATTTGTCCTCTGCATTTGACCCATCCCCTTGTTCACCCTCTGGGAGGTGAGGGGAGCAGTGAGCAGCAGCGGCCGGGACTCATTTTTGGTGATTTAACCCCCAATTCCAACCCTTGATGCTGAGTGCCAAACAGGGAAGAATGCTGGTATGAGCTTTTAAACATAACCCGTTAACTGCTGCCAATCAAATGGTGAATAAAATACTCTATAACAGTGGTCCTCAACCTTTTTGGATCCGCGGACCGGTCAACGCTTAATAGTTTGTCCCGCGGCCCGGGGAAGGTGGGGGGGTGTCCTTTTTTTTTCTTTCTTTCTTTTTTTTTCTTCTTCTTTGTCATGAAAATGGAACGTTTTTGTCATGAAAAAGGGAGGTTTTTGTGGTTGGTGCACTAATTTTAAGTGTATATTGTGTTTTTTATGTTGATTTAATAAAAAAAATTCTTCTGCGGCCCGGTATCAATCGGGCCACGGCCCGGTACCACTGCTCTATAGGGTTCATATGTTTGTAAATCTGGCTGTGATGAAGTCAGTGCCTCACCAGCCATGAACCTCACCGCGCGTCACCGTATATATATGTATATTTGTGTATATATGTATGTTAATATATATGTGTATATATATATATATATTTATATATATATATATATATATTTATATATATGTGTATATATATATATTTTTATATATATATATATATATATATATATATATATATATATATATATGTATGTACACGCACAAAAATAGATTAAATATGTATATATATATTAGTCAGCGTTTGTTAGTGGCTGCCGGGTTTGATATGCAGATGGCAGCTAAGGGACGCCGCCGCCGCCATCATTGATTCGGTGCGCTCATCGCCTGATTGATGCGCACATTGTCTACATACACACAAAGCACGTTTCTTTCTTCCTCAAGTATGTGCGTGTGTGTGTGTATACACAACGCGTCTTATTTACACAGAGGCCTGCACGGCGGCCGCCTCATTTGCAGTCCTTTGCTGCCTTCGTGGCGCCGCGCCTCTCCATCCATCTCGCCAAGGGTTTCACGCTGCTCACCGCGAAATGCGAGCCCACCGTCGCAATTATGCCTTCAATCAGAGGCGCTGCAAAGCTACCGGGGATTCTGCCTTTTCTTTCGGGAAGCGCGGCACAAATCAACACTCCTGAGGACCGGAGCCGACTGTTCCCGTGCTCGCTAATGACTTGACACGTTTTTTTTATTTTTCCCGGTTGGCAGCAGTGGAGTTGGGGAGGCTTTTAACTTGCAATCAGGTGCCCTGAGCTGGCGCCTTAGCCTCGCTTGTCGATCCTTTTTGCCAACGAATATGATTGCAGATTTTGAATAATTCATGGCTGTCTAATGATGTGTCAATCACGACGTGCTTTTGTTTTATTTATCGCGTGCAACGCTCAAGTTTGTGCGCCCTTCAAGCGCCATTGCAGGTTAATATTTCATGAAGACTGCTAGCAACACGACACCCCGTATCGCAGCCGCTCAACCGAGGTGTTCTGCTAACGAATCAGCGACAAACATCATTGCTCGTGTTCCCACTGCAGGTTGTGTTGTAAATAATTATGAATCGCACACTTCAATGCTAGCAATGCTAACGAGGGGGAGCCCACCCTGATGACTAGTGTTGTGTTGGCAGAGTTGTCACTCTTTTGCATCTAAACACTCAACTTGGTGCAAAACCACAATGTTTTAGGGCTGGGGACATTTGTCATTCTAAGCATATGCGGCGCATTCATTTCAAAAATGCATCACAATGTTTGCTCCCCCCCCCCCCCCCCCCCCCCCAACAACATCCCTGATTTCTGCTCACTGCAGACATTCTGGGAGCCAACAAACATAATAAAACATCACTTACTGTACAATGTCTGCTGTCATTCGGATGCCGACTGCTTGGATGTTCGTATATTCCGTTTAGATGAAGAATGACTCATAATCCTCACAAAGAAAAGGGGTGAGAGGAACAAGCGTATTTTTGTGTCGTCCTCGCCAGTTTGCGGTCCAAAATGGCTGTCAAAGTGTACCAACTTGTCGGAATACCTGCTCAGACGTCTCATGTCCAGGTGAGATGCATGATTTATGATCTACGATAAACTCGCAGGGAGCAAGGAAGCTAGAAAGCAGCAGACCACTCAATGATGTAAACGTAGGGACACATGGTCGTGACAACAGCGCCACTAAAAATAGTTTTGCGCTTATAATAACAGTATCACTAATACTTGGTTGATATTTAAGTAATGAAATGTAAATGGAGTATTGTTGGCACTTTTTGAATGGTTATCCGATTTTATGAGCGGAATTCGAAGGTCCTGGGTTCGATCCCCTCAAGATCTTTCTGTGTGGTGAAGCGGGGGTGTATATTGTAGCGTTCCGGAAGAGTTAGTACTGCAAGGGGTTCTGGGTATTTGTTCTGTTGTGTTTATGTTGTGTTACAGTGCGGCTGTTCTCCCGAATTGTGTTTGTCATTCTTGTTTGGTGTGGGTTCACAGTGTGGCGCATATTTGTAACAGTGGTCAAGTTGTTTATACGGCTACCCTTCGTGTGACCTGTATGGCTGTTGACCAAGTATAATTGCATTAACATACGCGTGTAAAGCCGTTGTTATTATGTGACTGAGCTGGCACGCAAAGCCAGTGCCTATAAGGTTTATTGCCGCTCTGTACCTCTCCCTACATCCGTACACACAGCAGCGTTTTAAAAAGTCATATATTTTACTTTTTGAAACTGATACCGATAATTTCCAATATTACGTTATAAAGCTAATATCGGACATCCCTGATTGTAATACATTAAAATAAAATCCATCTGCAGTCACGTCTTTCAAAAAAAATGTGCGGCTCCCCTTTTGAACAAAAGCTGTCTGCATAACGCCAAATATTTTTTCAAGTCAATTATTGCATATTGTTTTGTGTGGCATGTAGAGAGAATAATATGGTGAGTTACAGTCTATAAATAACGTGTCTTCCTTCACTCATTATTTTTGTATTTTTAAGCATTTTTATGTCTGGAATATTGCGAATTGAACCACAATTGCAATCTTGAAGAGGAAATCATAATTACTGTAAATGGTGGCTACTTTTTTCCAACACTTTCGACCCTGCGGCTTATAAAAAGGTGTGGCAAAATTATGGAATTTTTTTCAGCTAATTGCCAAATAAGTTTTGTGTTTACCGTATTTTTCAATTATAAGTCGCAGTCTCTTCTCCACAGTCCAGCAGGGGGTGACACCAGGCCAAACCAATATTTTTTTAATTTTTTTATTTATTTTATTTTTTTTATAGTTTGGCCAAGTCTCACACCCGGCCAAACTACAAAAAAAACGTGACTTATAGTCCGAAAAATACGGTAATAGTTTTCATTAGACGCCAGCAGAGGACTTAAATGGTGTGTTATTGTTTGTGCTATGGCACCGTGTTTTGGACAAGTTCACTCATTGCAGGTGCTGCTAGTTGAACATGTACTTCCTGTTTTGCCCTGAACCAAAATTAAGACCGTCCATAGCGTCTTTTCTCGGTAGGATTCTTCATTCATCACTCCAAGCAACATTTTCAAGTTTCACAATTTAACTAAAGCAATTGATAGTTACTAAACCATCCCATGTGTGCTGTCTGTAGGAGTGTTTTCATGCATATTTGTACGTGCTATTGACATTTTATGACTAGGGTTGGGTATCGTTTGAATTCGAACGATTCCGATTCTTTGTTTCCATTCCGATTCCTGACGATTCTCGATTCCGATTCTTCTTTTACCATGCCGGGATCAATGTGTTTGACAGGTAGTCCCTGGAAGGTGGTATGTATTTTGGGTTGAGAGTTTTCACCATATCCCTGCAAACATAAACAAACATGTAATGTTGCTGTTACTGTTTAGCCCGGTATCAATTAGCTTAGCTCTAACGTTATTGCTTAACTAACCTAAATGTTGGAGATTCCACCTCTGAAAAGGGATGCAGTCTTTTGACTATGTGTGCAGTGACCTTTCTGTGGCACTCTTCCGTCTGTGGCACCGACATCTTCCCCATTGCCGCTACGGTGAACGGAATACGCTGAGCACATCACGGAGCCTGGCTAGCTGGTTGTAAATTGTCTATGAAAAAATACACGGGCTAATTTGTTAGCTGCCTCAACGTTGGCGCAAAACACATTATTTATTGCAAATATATTGTTTTACTTACCGGATTCGGTCTGCAGTGCAGTCAGCGAGGTGCCAGGCTGGGTGTCGGAGCCGAAGCCAGAGGAAGAGGCAGAGGACAGTCGGCGCAGCGCGTTGAAGACGGGACACGCATTTATTTCTACACCATGAACTCGGAGGTGCTTCATCATGTTCGACGTGCACCCTCCTAACCACAAAACAGTCCTGTCGCACGTGTTACATTTCGCCGATATTTTATTTTTTTTAGTAAAATAAAGCCACATTTTCGACCGCCGACGCCTGCTATCCATGCTTGACTGACTCAATCGGCTACATAGGCTCGGCTATGCTAACACTTCCGGCGGCGGGCGCTTCTTCGTTGGTGTTCAGCGGCTTCTTCTTCCGGTCGGCGGACTTATTCTTATTTTCCGGTCGGCGGACTGGGTATCGAAATTAGGAATCGAAATTTAAACTTTTGAACCATTCCGGGAGAATCGGAAAGTTAGTCCCGGTTCCAATCGATACTCGATACTCGATACCCAACCCTAGTTATGACGCTAGCGTCGTTAGCATTAGCTAATATGCTAACAACAGCTATGAGTGTTTGTATGAGTATTATTAACTTACAATGGCATTCTTTTTGTATTGTTTCAGTTTTGTAAAGTTCTCAGTAAATTCTCCAAAACTTCGCCGTGGAGTTATTTGTGAATTATATTTTATATAGTGCTTTTCTCTGGTGTCTCAAAGCATTTTACATCGTGAAACCCAATATCTAAGTTACATTTAAAGGTCTATTAAAACCCACTACTACCGACCACGCAGTCTGATAGTTTATATATCAATGATGAAATATTAACATTGCAACACATGCCAATACGGCCGGCTTAGTTTACTAAATTGCAATTTTAAATTTCCCGCGAGGTATCCTGTTGAAAACGTTGCGCAATAATGACTCGTGCGCGTGACGTCACGGACTGTCAGGAAATAATAGCTCAGCACCAGTTACGGCTAAATGTCGTCTCTTTTCATCGCATAATTACACAGTATTTTGGACATCTGTGTTGCTGAATCTTTTGCAATTTGTTCAATTAATAATGTAGACTATAAAGAAGAATGCTGTTGGTGGAAAGCGGTGTATTGGAGCTGTCTTTAGCACCTTCTTTGTTTTTAAAACACAGAGCGGTCAAGCCAACATGTTTCTCTACGTCAACCGGCATGTTTTTGGATGGGAAAATTGTGATATATATCTTACCGGAGACATCATTGGATTATTCGTACTCCTGCAGTAGCTTTTTAAAAGGCAGCTGTAAGCTTGGCTCCTCGGCTTCTCTCTGAGACACTGCGTGTTCACCGCAGCCTCGAGGTATGTCTTTACAATCTCACTAAAACACTATTAAAACAATAAGCAGATAAGGGATCGTCCAGAATTATCCTAGTAAATGTGTCTAATTACATCTGAAACGCTCACACTGCCGCCGCCCGGAGCCGTCGCTTTTTATTTTATTTTATTTTTATTTTTTTCTAGTCCTTCGCTATCAATATCATCATCCACAAATCTTTCATCCTCGCTCAAATTAATGGGGAAATTGTCGTTTTCTCGGCCCGAATAGCTCTTACTGCTGGAGGCTCCCATTAAAAACAATGTGAGGACGTGAGGAGCCCTCACCCTTGTGACGTCATCGTCTGCGACTTCCGGTAAAGGCGAGGCTTTTTTATCAGTACCAAAAGTTGTGAACTTTATCATCGATGTTCTCTACTAAATCCTTTCAGCAAAAATATGGTAATATCACGAAATGATCAGATATGACACATAGAATGGACCTGCTATCCCCGTTTAAATAAGAAAATCTCATTTCAGGAGGCCTTTAAACCAGTGTGAGTGGTACTGGGAGCAGGTGGGTAAAGTGTCCTGCCCAAGGACACAACGGCAGTGACTAGGATGGCGGAAGTGGGGATCGAACCTGGAACCCTCAAGTTGCTGGCACGGCCACTCTACCAACCAGGCTATACCGCCCAAGCTATAATTATTTACCGTATTTTTTGGAGTATAAGTTGCTCCGGAGTATAAGTCGCACCTACCGAAAATGCATTATAAAGAAGGAAAAAATTATATATAAGTCACGCTAGAGTATAAGTCGCATTTTTTGTGGAAATTTATTTGATAAAACCCAACACCAAGAATCGACATTTGAAAGGCAATTTAAAATAAACAAAGAATAGTGGACAACAGGCTGAATAAGTGTACGTTACATGAAGCATAAATAACCAACTGAGAAGGTGCCTGGTATGTTAACGTAACATATTATGGTAAGAGTCATTCAAATAACTATAACATATACAACATGCTATACGTTTACCAAATAATCTGTCACTCCTAATTGCTAAATCCCATGAAATCTTATATGTCTAGTCTCTTACGTGAATGAGCTAAATAATATTATTTGATATTTTACGGTAATGTGTTAATAATTTCACACATAAGTCGCTCCTGAGTATAAGTCGCACCCCCGGCCAAACTATGAAATAAACTGCGATTTATAGTCCGAAAAATACGGGAGTCTGTTTGGCTGATTGGAGAGCCAGCTGATTCCGCAGCTACACTGCTACGATGACTTCTGTTGTGTTTGAGCATCCATTTTACTGCCGTGTTACAGACATACAGTAGTTCAGAAACAATTAAGGTATGTAAATAAACATTTACAAAATATTTCTTTGTAAAAAAACTAATTTTACAACATGCAGTTTATAGTCCAGCGGGACTAATTTATGGGAAAATGTTTTCTCTTAAATTCAGTGGGTGGTGCTTATATCACCACTTTATAGTCATGAAAATACGGTAGGTTTTTTTCTCAAAATTGTGCATCTCTATTAACATTTGTACAAGCTCAAAATACCTAAAGTAAAATTTTTTGCAGATGACACCACTGCATTCTGCTTGGCTGAAAACCTACAGGAAGTAATAAAAAAAAGGACGTGGAAATGAACAAATTCAATAAAAGGGTGGTTGAAAAAACTGATTAGTCTTGAAATTAGGTAAAATTAAAATAATGTTAAATGGAAAGGAAAATTGTCAAACAAAAACACAAACAGAAGGTGTAGAAATCGCATAGCAAGAAAAAGAAAAACATTTTGGAAATTATAGCAGATAATAAAATGAATGGGAACCACATATCAAGCATGTACAACACCTAAGTGACAAGGTGGCTGGCAAAAGAAATCCTGAATCCAAAGTGACTTCATACTGGTATACAGTATGTACTGTTCATTGGTGTTACTGTACCTGAAATACTGTGTAGTGATACACTTTACTCACTAACTGTACTGCAAAAAAGATTAGAATAATACATAAGACTGGAACATACACATCCTGCGTTTTGAATCCTTAAATACTGAAACTAACTTATCTTACACGGTATTTTCAAAACGCTGTTAATGTAAAATGATGTACAAAGCAAAAAAGGGACTACCCAGAAATGTGCAACAGTATTTCTCGACAAAAGTAGAGAAATACAATATTAGGAAAACATTTAATTTAAAGCATTTATATACACACACACCTTTAAAAGTGTTTAGTGTATTTCTTTGTGGGATTAAACTATGGAATGGATTGAGTAGATCATTTAAACAATGTACTAACATGGGCTAAGAACAGTACAAGCAGATGGGGCTCACAAAGTATACAAGAGAACTGTTGAAGTAAAGTGTCTAATATTCCTGTGAGATACTTGTTATGGAAACAAATGGGCTCTGCTTTATCCTAATCTAATGAACGACAGTAGGTGTTATTTCTATTCTCTCGATGTGTTCTGTCCCTCTACCACGTCTCTCTCTCTTTACCCAACTGGTTGAGAGAGACGGCCACACCACAAAGCCTTTAGGTTCTGTCCAACGTTTTTTCCCACAGGAGAGGTTTTCCTTGCCTCTGTTGCTAAGTCGTTTGTTCATAGCAACTAGACAAGCTGTGCTTCTTCCCACTCCTTTTGGGCCGTTCATCACTTGAGCAAAAATGTTTTAACATGTCCCAAATAAAAATGATTGATTGGACAGTCCCTCGTTTAGTCCCTGACTAAATGAGAATAGATGTATGAATGGCACAGAATTTTGCCTTTGACTGTCGACCAATCAGGAGTGTGGAGCCCCAACCCCTTAGGTACCCTCCCATCGCTGCTGTTGGTACCTCAAACTAACAATCCCAGTAAGTGGTACAAAATGTTACCCACTGCTTGTTTTGGTTGCACTTTCCACTCACAATTAAATGTATTTGTTTGTAAAAAAAAAAAAAAAAAAAAAATACAAAGAGATTCAAATAGAGATGTCTTATAATGTGTTTTTTGCCGATATTCCGATATTGTCCAACTCTTAATTACCGATTACTAAATCAACCAATACCGATACATACAGTTGTGGAATTAACACATTATTATGCCTAATTTTGTTGTGCTGCCCCGCTGGATGCATTAAACCAGGGGTCGGGAACCTTTTTGGCTGAGAGAGCCATGAAAGCCAAATATTTAAAAATATATTTCCGTGAGAGCCATTTTAATATTTATAACACCGAATACAACTGGCAGGCGCAAACACTGATGACATCTATTAAACAGACGAGAAGCAAGGAATTAAACAGAGACAGGATTCAATTTAGCTCAATGAGGAGAAACCCGTAGACCTGTACCCTTGTACAGTGTCGTCCCACGCTCTGACGAGAGAATTCTACGCCTCCTTTTATTTGGACTTTCCCAGATTACAACAACTAAATGCATGCATTTTTAAGCAAGACCAACATTTTTAGAGTATAATTAGTCTCTTATTCTTTTTAATAACATTATTATTCTGAAGCTAACCAGTAATAAATAAAACACTTTTGACCATTAATGCGACTTCTTGAACAGGTGCGGTAGAAACGGATGGATGGATTCAAATGCATGAGAATGTTTATTTTGAACGTTATTTTTAACACTGTGATTACCAGCTGAATTATTCATTACTTATCGTGTTAAGCAATGTCAGCTAAGATTTATCTGAGAGCCAGATGCAGTCATCAAAAGATCCACATCTGGCTCGAGACCCGTAGGTTCCCTACCCCTGCATTAAACAATGTAACAACGTTTTCCAAAATAAATCAACTCAAGTTATGGAAAAAAATGCCAACATGGCAATGCCATATTTATTGTTGAAGTCACAAAATGCATTATTTTTTTAACATGCCTGAAAATAACAGCTTGGAATTTGGGACATGCTCTCGCTAAGAGAGCCTGAGGGGTATGGGGGTGTATATTGTAGTGTCCCGGAGGAGTTAGTGCTGCACTGGGTTCTGGGCATTTGTTCTGTTGTGTTTATGTTGTGTTATGGTGTGGATGTTCTCCCGAAATGTGTTTGTCATTCTTGTTTGGTGTGGGTTTACAGTGTGGCGCATATTTGTAACAGTGTCAAAGTTGTTTATATTACCACCCTCAGTGTGACCTGTATGGCTGTTGACCAACTATGCTTGGTTTCACTTGTATGTGTGAAAAGCCGTGATTGGTCCGGCACGCAAAGGCAGTGCCTTTAAGGTTTATTGGCGCTCTGCACTTCTCCCTACGTCCGTGTACCACTCCGTACAGCGGCGTTTTAAAAAGTCAGGAATTGTACTTTTTGAAACCGATACCGATAATTTCCGATATTACATTTTAAAGCATTTATCGGCCGATAATATCGCCAGTTTGATATTATCAAACATCTCTAAATACAAAGTATATATTTATTAACATTTAGGATAATTAGCATATCAATGAAAAACGGTATCCATAACCGCAATTGCGTCCGTGTCCGGAATTTCTGGATTAATTGTCGTCCGTCTGCGCAATGCGCGACTGCGCCCACCTCCACATTAGGAACCGCATCCCCCACTAACACCTGATTTCCACTGGATGTGTAACAGATATGCGTTTGATAATAGCTGATTCACCCAAATTAAAAGCACAAAAGTCAAGTCAAAAAAACAAATGTAAGAAAGTCCACCCATCCTCTCCTTTCCCATTTGGAGCTTCTGCTCGTTTTTTTTGTTGAATTTATCCTACATACCAATTTCCACTGCGAGAACTTGTCATTGACATCATCCTGCTGTCCGGCGGAGCCGCCATTATGCGCGCCACCGACATAGCCGGTGGGTGTTGATGGACAGCAACAGAGCAAAGTTGCAGAAATCCGGTGTGAGGTCACAGCCCAGCCATGAAAACCTTTCAGGATACTCTGGATTTATAGTCCCCCGTTCACTGCATCCACGATTATTGCAGCAACCTGCTGGGACCAGATCATATTCACTGCAGGGTTGTAAAGTCAACCAGAATGTAAAAAAATGTCGCTTGAGGGCTTCCAAAATAAAACCCTGCACTTCATAAACATAATATTTTATTGCAAGGCTTGCTGTGTTGTTTGTTTAAAATAACTATGTGTGTTGCAGGGTGCACCAATAGGCCATTAACAGGTACTTTTATTTAATTGACATATTTTTTACCATTTCTGTTAAAAAAAAAATTCTGTTTTGTTCTGGCTAACTTGACAGGGCACTGCTGTGAGAGCAAACCACTCAGAGAGGAAGGAGGCGGTGGGAAAGTGTCACTTCCATTTACCCAACACTGCTTAGTTAACAATGGTAAAAAAATAAAAAAGATTACATAGAATTCGGGTTCTAGCAGAAACTTTTATTTATGAATTTTATTGATTTCTGTTTGTGTAAAGATGGAGTCTGTTTTGTGAAACAAATGCTTTGCACTGTGGTTTCTCCTGTGCTGAAAAGTCCCCATTCCAATAGAGGATATATTTATTTTGGTTTTTATTTATTGCTATTATTGTTTACCTGCCTTTAATTTAATTTGTTTCCAGTGTATTCACCCTCATTTTGTGCATGGCAGCACAACTTTGCAAGTTAAAAGAAATGTTAAAAAACCAGACAGAGGGCAGTTTGTGTTTATTATACTAAACAATCAAACTGAGTATTTATTCTCTGCCTACTTGTTTGGTGGAAATGTGTACATTAAGTTGAGATAGATAGATGGATGGATGGATGGATGGATGGATATATATATATATATATATATATATATATATATATACACACACACACACACACACACACACACACACACACACACACACACACACACACTATATTGCCAAAAGTATTTAGCCACCCATCCAAATGATGAGAATCAGGTGTCCTAATCACTTGGCCCAGCCACAGGTGTATAAAATCAGGCACTTAGGCATGGAGACTGTTTCTACAAACATTTGTGAAAGAATGGGCCGCTCTCAGGAGCCCAGTGACTTCCAACGTGGAACTGTCATAGGAGGCCACCTGAGCAACAAATACAGTTGTGAAATTTCCTCGCTCCTAAATTTTCTAAAGTCAACTGTGGGCTTTGTTATAAGAAAATGGAAGAGTTTGGGAACAACAGCAACTCAGCCACAAAGTGGTAGGCCATCTAAACTGACAGAGAGGGGTCAGCGGATGCTGAAGTGCATAGTGCAAAGAGGTTGCCGACTTTCTGCACAGTCAGTTGGTACAGAGCGCCAAACTTCATGGGACCTTCCAATTAGCCCACGTACAGTACGCAGAGAGCTTCATGGAATGGGTTTCCATGGCCAAGCAGCTGCATCACGTTTTAAAGCACATCGCAACTGGACTCTAGAGCAGTGGAGACGTGTTCTCTGGAGTGATGAATCCAGCTTTTCCATCTGGTAATCTGATGGCCGAGTCTGGGTTTGGAGGTTGCCAGGAGAACGGTACATTTGAGACTGCATTGTGCCGAGTGTGAAATTTGGTGGAGGAGGAATTATGATGTGGCAGGGTTTTTTTTCAGGAGTTTGGATTGGCCCTTTAGTTCCAGTGAAAGGAACTTTGAATGCTCCTGGATACCAAAACATTTTGGACAATTCCATGCTCCCAACCTTCTGGGAACAGTTGGGAGCGGGCCCCTTCCTCTTCCAACATGACTGTGCACCAGTGCACAAAGCAAGGTCTATAAAGACATGAATGACAGAGTCTGGTGTGAATGAACTTGACTGGCCTGCACAGAGTCCTGACCTGAACCCAATAGAACACCTTTGGGATGAATTAAAATGGAGACTGAGAGCCAGGCCTTCTCCACCAACATCAGTGTGTGACCTAACCAATGCGCTTTTGGAAGAATGGTCAAAAATTCCTATAAACACACTTTGCGACCTTGTGGACAGCCTTCCCAGAAGAGTTGAAGCTGTAATAGCTGCAAAAAGTGTCGGACCCACATCGTATTGAACCCTATGGGTTAGGAATGGGATGGCACTTCAAGTTCATATGTGAGTCAAGGCAGGTGGCCAAATACTTTTGGCAATATTATGTACATACAGTGGGGAAAAAAATGATTTAGTCAGCCACCGATCGTGCAAGTTCTCCCACTTAAAATGATGACAGAGGTCTGTAATTTTCATCATGGGTACACTTCAACTGTGAGGGACAGAATGTGGAAAAAAATCCAGGAATTCACATTGTAGGAATTTCAAATAATTTATTTGTAAATTATGGTGGAAAATAAGTATTTGGTCAACCATTCAAAGCTCTCACTGATGGAAGGAAGTTTTGGCTCAAGATCTCACGATACATGGCCCCATTCATTCTTTCCTTAACACTGATCAATCGTCCGGTCCCCTTAGCAGAAAAACAGCCCCAAAGCATGATGTTTCCACCCCCATGCTTCACAGTAGGTATGGTGCTCTTGGGATGCAACTCAGTATTCTTCTTCCTCCAAACACGAAGAGTTGAGTTTATACCAAAAAGTTCTATTTTGGTTTCATCTGACCACATGACATTCTCCCAATCCTCTGCTGTATCATCCATGTATCCATTTTGGTATAAACTCAACTCGTCGTGTTTGGAGGAAGAAAACTACTGAGTTGCATCCCAAGAACACCACACCTACTGTGAAGCATGGGGGTGGAAACATCATGCTTTGGGTCTGTTTTTCTGCTAAGGGGACAGGACGATTGATCCGCGTTAAGGAAAGAATTAATGTGGCCATGTATCGTGAGATTTTGAGCCAAAACCTCCTTCCATTAGTGAGAGCTTTGAAATGGTTGACCAAATACTTATTTTCCACCATAATTTACAAATAAATTATTTAAAATTCTTACAATGTGAATTCCTGGATTTTTTTTCACATTCTGTCTCTCCCAGTTGAAGTGTACCTATGATGAAAATTACAGACCTCTGTCATCATTTTAAGTGGGAGAACTTGCACAATCGGTGGCTGACTAAATACTTTTTTGCCCCACTGTATGTAGTGTTGATTTAGAAAGTTACTTTTGCTGTGTAGCTTGCTACAAATCTGCTGGTCCAGTTTCACCTGTAGCTTAGCTACATTTAATGGAGAGGAAATATTAGCTAAGCTTGCTACATTTTCCATGTGGCTTCCCCTTAACTGCCTAAAATAGTCCACTTGAAGTCTTAAAACAAAGCAATGGTGATGTACGTCTTGTGGGCCTACAGCAGGAAGCAGTCATCCAGGTGGTGATAAGAGGAAATCCTATAATTGATCAGCAGCTGGCAAAGCAAGCACCCGAGAGACGGTCGTGCAAGAAGTGAGTTGATGATGAGAGAGAGAAGATACAATCGCTCCCAGGAAGCAAAGAGGACCAAGAGGATCATGGGACATCTCATTCTCTTCTTTTCTCTTGAGCTTCATGGCTAATGATCAGAATTTCCACATGTTGAGGTGGAGCTAGTTTTCCAGGGAAGGTTAGTTGGGTGGGTGGCGCCGCATGGAGGGAGACCCCACCCCGCCATGGCACTAGCAGTCAGCGACAAGATGCTCCCAAAGCCCCCCTGCAGAGGTGGGCTCCCCCTGCTGAGCTAATCCCTTGCTCCTCAGGATTAAGCAAACTAACGGCGCTGGACCCCGCTGCGCGCTGTCAGGGTTGCCGCCATTCTTAAAGCCTCACTAACCTGGCAAACACCCCCTGCCCTCTGTGACACCCCCGACACCACATGGGGTCTCTCTCCAAGGTCCTTTCCTAATGACTGAGATTTCATGTCAACGATTTCTTACCGGGAATAATTTGACTTCTATAAAGCAAGTCTTACTCCTTGCAGACTTTATTAGCAGCCTTTGCGAGAATAACAATGAAGATTGTGATGGATGACTCCATTTCAGAAACGCCGAAGCAGAGTAAACTACTGACAATGTGCAGGAGGTTCTCTCAAGACCAAACAACCTGAGTGTCTTCGAAGATTGGATTGATAAAAGCAGATCAGGAGTGGATGCTCTTTAAAATCAATGTGAACTAGTGATGTCCCGATGCTAATATTTTGGTACCGGTACCAAAAATGTTTTCGGTACTTTTCTAAATAAAGGGGACCACAAAAAATAGCATTATTGGCTTTATTTTAACAACAAATCTTAGGGTACACTAAACATGTGTTTTTGTTGCAAGTTTGTCCTTAAATCAAATAATGAACATACAAGACAATTTGTCTTTTAGTAGTAAGTAAACAAACAAAGGCTCCTAATTTAGCTGCTGACATATGCAGTAACATTTTGTGTCATTTATAATTCTATTATTTTGTAAAAATTATTAAGGACAAGCGGTAGAAAATGGATTATTAATCTACTTGTTCATTTACTGTTAATATCTGCTTACTTTCTATTTTAACATGTTCTATCTACACTTCTGTTAAAATTCAATAATAACTTATTCTTCTGTTGTTTGATACTTTACATTAGTTTTGAATGATACCACAAATTTGGGTATCAATCCGATACCAAGTCGTTACAGGATCATACATTGGTCTTATTCAAAGTCCTCAAGTGTCCAAGGACATATTTCCTGAGTTTATATGCATAATATACATTTAAAAAAAACAACCAAATAAGATTTTGTGATGCTAAAAAATATTAATGTAGTATCTACTAAATACGATCCTGTACTTGGTATCATTACAGTGGCTGTTAGGTGTAGCTCCACCAATGGTGTTTGTTTATATTCTAGCGTCCCGGAAGAGTTGGTGCTGCAGGGAATTCTGGGAATTTGTTCTGTAGTATTTATGTTGTGTTGCCGTGCAAATATTCTCCCAAAATGTGTTTGTCATTGTTATTTAGTGTGGTTTCACCATAAGGCACATGTTCATGACAGTGTGGGCATTGTTCATATGGCCACCGTTAGTGTGACATGTATGGCTGTTGACTAAGCATGCCCTTTATTCACTCGTGTGTGGTGTGTTCAATGTTAAGACAATCGATTTTAAGGTTAATTATTGGACACAATGATATCTTGTCTTGACTATGCCAACTATAGAACACTTTTAATACATCTAATATTATGACACCAGTTTGTAGTGATGCATGAATAGTTAGTATTTGTCCTACACGGGTGATGCCTGACATAAATGGACTATATTTGTCGCCATGGAAATGAGGATTAGTAATTTTGAAGTTGTTACAACACCGCTTTATGCTCGCACACAACGTGACAACGACGGGTGGGGGACGGGTACTTTTTAAGGCGGTATAGTACCGAATATGATTCACTAGTATCGCGGTAGTGGTATACCGTACAACCCTAATGTGAACACAAACATCGTCCTTTTCCAATGGTTCACTTTTGGTTCCAAATTTGGTCCACAAACCCAATTAGAAAGTGGTCTCAGCATGATTCAAATTCAAACTTAAAACGTGGTTCAGTGTGAACAGAAAGTGGTCCACATTCACCAGATGGTACAACAGATCCACAGCCTTCAATAAAAGCAAGAAATAAACTCCTGTCATATATAGAGGATCTTTGATCAGTGTTTTTTTTTAAACAGTAGAGTGCTTCTGTCATATATTGAGAATCTTTGACTGATTTTTTTGCAGACTGAGATGGATGGTAGAAGATGCTGGTTGTGACGATTGATGTATTTGACCATGATTGACATGTCATTTTCTCCTCCATCGTCCTTCCTCGTGTCCTCCTTCCACGCGCCTGCCACTCACTAATTAGCAGCTGTAAGGATGAGATAGGTTCCAACTCGGTTGGCCGCCGCCGCTACAAGTGACCTTTGAGAAGGTATAACCTCGACTATATAAGCTCAGAGGGTCTGCTGTTTATTTATAGAGTGGTCTCTGACCTCCACGACTTTCACGCTGCAATTAAATAAGACACTGCTGGAAGAAGTGCAGTATTAGACATACATGCAGGACGTACAAAGGCGAACGGGAGGGACTACCATGTGTCAATCATGCATCAAACATGTTTGTCCCACGAGGATTATGTGAAGGTGACACGCAGCGGGGGGGGGGGGCTGTCACCATTTTTGTGGTTTACTATATGCATGCCACTGAAATGGGCTTTAATCCATCTGTTAATTGTGTGTGTGTGTGTGTGTGTGTGTGTGTGTGTGTGTGTGTGTGTGTGTGTGTGTGTGTGTGTGTGTGTGTGTGTGTGTGTGTGTGTGTGTGTGCGTGCGTGCGTGCGTGCGTGCGTGCGTGCGTGCGTGCGTGCGTGCGTGCGTGCGTACGTGCGTGTGCATGTGTGTGCACGTCTTGGCCGACCTTGAGCCAGTCTGTCAGCCTGACTCCATCAGACATGTCACATGACTGCCATTTTTGCCAATAAGTGATGTCATCGTTGCCTGTGGGGGGATTAGAGAGATACCATCAAGTGGGCATGGGGGGGTCAAAATTTAATTTTTTAAAATGATTTTATATATTTCTGTATACTAAGCATTAATGAAAAATACACTTCGATTTGTGTATATAAATATAAAATAATTGTATACTAAGTGGTGGTCATTGGTTGTTCTTATTAATTAAATTATTTCGATATAATTTTGTTTATTAGGAATTAATGTGTTTCAAATTATGAAATTGTACGCATAAATAAGATATTTTAAACTGTTAAATGAAATCACTAGTATATTATAGCCTGTTTAAAATGTAAAATATTTGTAGTACATTAATACCCTTTTATTAAAGTTTTTTTTTAACTGTAAAATTATTTAGAAATATATTTTGATTCATAAACATAAACATAACATTTTTTAGATATCATCCATCCATCCATTTCCTACCGCTTGTCCCTCTCGGGGTCACAGGTGTGGCTGGAGCCTATGCCAACTGCACTACATTATAGAAAAAAATATTTGTAGTAATTTGTTATTCCTATTAATTAATTTTAAGAGTGTTTATTAGGAATTAACTTATTTCAAAGTATAAATATATACGCATAAATACAATATTCAAACTGTTGAATGGAATTGCTTGTATATTTTATGCTATATCAAATGTAATATTTAATAATAATATTGTTCATATTATTATTATTATTGTTATCATTATCGTAATTATTATTGTTTAGACATTGTTGATATTATCATTATTATTATTATTACTTCTATGACATAACCCAACTAGTAAACTATATGAATTAGTATCAATAAGAGGAATACATTGAATTGTGTGTGTGTGTGTGTGTGTGTGTGTGTGTGTGTGTGTGTGTGTGTGTGTGTGTGTGTGTGTGTGTGTGTGTGTGTGTGTGTGTGTGTGTGTGTGTGTGTGTGTGTGTGTGTGTGTGTGTGTGTGTGGGTGTGTGTGTGTGTGTGTGTGTGTGTGTGTGTAATCCTATATGCAATTTGAGTGATACTAATATTCTGTAAATGTAAAAACAAATATGAATTCTGACTAAAAAATTGGTGCCAATGGAAACTAAGAAAAGGGATTTGGGTACACTATCTGGAGTACAGGGCAGGCGAGTGGGGGACCTTCGTGGATAACTCCTCTGGCAGGGGGCTCCCCTCGTCTCTTTTAATGCACAGCATAGGACACATAATAAGTACACTATCTGGAGTACAGGGCAGGCGAGTGGGGGATCTTATGTTTGTGGATAACTCCTCTGGCTATAGGACACATAGCAAGAGTGGTCCTCAGGTCCTGTTGATCAGGGGCAGTAGCTCCACAGCCACAAAGTCAAAATGAAAGCTTGTTCCCATAGGCACCAAAAACTGTTAATAACGTTTAGACAAAAGTGTATATTATATGTACTATTATATATATAGTATTTATGTAGGTGTGTGTGTGTATTTTGGGTATATGCATGTGTGTATGTATGTGATTATGTTTGTATATGTATGTATATATATATATATATATATATATATATATATATATATATATATATATATATATGTATATGTGTATATAGATTGTATATGTGTGTGTACATATATGTATGTGTTGTGTATGTATGTGTGTGTGCATATGTATATATGTAAGTGTGTGTGAATTTAAATATATTATATATAGATAATATATAGCATCTATGCAGCAACCACTGAATTGAATTATATTATATGTATTATTGTATTATATATTGTGTAAATATATATTGTATATGTAGAGGGGTGGGACCAAATAAGTTTACTTCTTCCCACTCCCTTTTGAGCCAATCTTGACATCTACAAAAGATTAGTCACATGTAATGTTATGTAGGTGTAAAAATAATGTATATATATATATATATTTCTTTTGTATTTTATGTCATTCTTTTGTTTTGTTTGCATGGCTCAAAATAAACCATTCATTCATTCATTCAATATATTTTTGTGGTAAATTAATACCCATGTTAGGTGATTTTATAACACCTTTTTTACTTTTACAATAATATTTTAGTACTTAGTAATATTAAAATTGCCATGACTCAAATACAAAACTACACAGCTGCATTAAATATTTTTGTTGACATTTTGAATTACATATTTTTCTTTTTTATTTAAAAAAAATAAGTTGAGTTTACAACATACTATAGACCAAAATGGCAATATCACCACCAAAAAGGGTAATACTCCATCACAAAAAATTGTAAAAGCAAGTAAGTAAGTACATTGTATTTGTAAAGCGCTTTTCACAGATAAAATCACAAAGCGCTGTACAAAACATAGGTGAAGTAAAACAACAATTCATTGATACTTGAAAGTTGCATTAACTAAAAGCTGTACTAAAAAGAGAAGTTTTCAAAGGTTTCTTAAAAGTTTCCACAAAGTCAGGGAGCTATATAGCCTGGAATGCCAAGTCTCCACGGATTTTAAAACAGGTTTTGGGGGTCCCTGGCCTGAAAACCGGAGACAGCGCCCTGAAGTGTAGGGGCATAGCAAGTCAGTGATGTACTGAGGGGGCCCACCATGCATCGCCCGGAACGTAAGGACTAAAATCTTAAACTCAATTCTGAATTTAACTTGAAGCCAATGAAGACTGGATAAAAGGGGGGCGATATGTGCTGTTCTGGATGCACCGGTCAAAAGTCTGGCAGCTGCATTTTGTACAGTCTGAAGTCTCTTTAGCGGTGACTTGTTGAAGAGAGTGAAGAGAGAATGCAACAGTAAATACGAGGCGAAATAAACGCGTAAATGTTCATTTCGAGATCCAATTTTGATAACACATTTCTCACTTAAGAAATATTTCTGAGATGATAGAAACAGTTGATAGAGACAGTGACCCTCCAAAGACATGGACTGATCAAACACTTCCCCAAGGTTTCTGAGGCTGCTTTTAACAGATGCACCCAGAGCACCAAGGGAGTTCTTGATCAGGGGGATCTTTTTATCGGGATCAATTATCAGAATATCCGTTTTGTTTTAATTTATCTGGAGGAAATTTGAAGACAACCAGTTTTTAATACAGGATACGCACTCCAGGAACTCAGATAAAAAGTGAAACTCTGAATCAATGAAAACCACCAAAAATGGTGATATCCTGCCAAAAATAGAATTCTGTCACTAAAAATGGCAATATCGCCAAAAATGGTGGTAAAATGGATGGATGGATGGATGGTTAGATAGATAGATAGATAGATAGATAGATAGATAGATAGATGGATAGATGGATAGATAGATAGATAGTACTTTATTGATTATTTCTGGAGAGTTCCTTCAGGAAAATTAAAAATGGTAATATCACTAAAAATGATAATGAAACTAAAATGATGATATCACTGAAAAGGGCAATATTACCAACAATGGTAATACTGCTACACTAAAAATGGTAATTACACCAAAAATGGCAATGTCATCAAAAATGGCATGTCTGCTGATGGAAATGTAGCCGATTACTTCAGATGTTGGTACTGTTTTGGAGCCAAAAGCAGTTTTTAAATGCAAACGTGCTTTTGTAGTGTGTTGTCATCAGTGGCAGCTGTTTGTAGTCGTCCTTCAGTCTTCATCAGCGCTGTGCCTCCAGCTGAGTCAAACTCGGCTGGAGGTATCAACCTCGTATGATACATATTGACTCGTATCAACCTCCATCGGCCGGTTAATTGTGTCGGAACGAGATGTGTGCGTCCTTCTATCTCAGCGGGACTCAACCAGATGGTGGCGCCAGCGCATCATGTTCAGTCAGCACTAATTAAAGCTTGGGAGTGCTAATAAAGTCCATGTGGTGTCAAAGAAAGGACGTTATCAGGAGAGAATGTTTGTCATCCTGAGAACCCCGAAGGCGACTTGGTGTGGAATTAAAGAAGTAGAATTTATTGACAATTAGGCGATCCTCTAGATGAATGCCAACAACCTCGCAGAAGTGTTTGCTAAATGGACTTGTGGAGTTAATTCAAAAGTAACGCTCTCAAGGCTCCTTGTGAACACAAAGACTAAACTTTGCTGCCTGCAGATTTTCTTAAAGGCTGATACACAACTATGGATTTCACATTTTTGACAGAAAAAATCCTCTTTGTTTTGCCTCAAGAGTCCTTCACGAGATGAGATGAAGATCAGTCCCACTAAAAAATAATTCCACAATATGCTATATGGACGCTCTCATGTCCAGAAAAGTATTTGTACATTAAAGTTAAAGTCCCAACGATAGTACCACACATACACACTAGGTGTGGTAAAATTATCCTCTGCATTTGACCCATCCCCTTGTTCACCCCCTGGGAGGTGAGGGGAGCAGTGAGCAGCAGCAGTACGCTCGGGAATCATTTGGTGATTTAACCCCCCATTCCAACCTTTGATGCTGAGTGCGAAGCTGCCAAGCAGGGCGGTAATAAGTCCCATTTTTACAGTCTTTGGTATGACTCGGCCGGGGTGTTAAACTCTCAACCTTTCAGTCTCAGGGCAGGCATTCTAACCACAAGGCCACTGAGCAGGTGGCCTTGTTTGAAGAACAATAAAATATCTATTTTATAATGATGCTATATTTTAAACATAATCATGTAAATAATTCTACCAATGTTTTTTTAACATAGTCAGGAATTCTCATGGATGCAAAGGATTCTGGGTATTTGTTGTGTTGCGTTTATGTTGTGTTACTGTGAGGATTTTCTCCCGAAATGTGTTTGTCATTCTTCTTTTTTGTGGGTTCACAATGTGGCGCATATTAGTAGGAGTGTTAAAGTTGTTTATATGACAACCGTCAGTGTACTCTGTGTCACCCAGTATGCCTTGCAATCGCATACATGTGCCGATAGAAGCAGCGAAATGCATGTGTCTGGTCGGCACGCAAATAGCATTCCGTGAATGGCGGGCGTGATGACGTTCCAGAGGACGCAAATAGCATTCCGTGAATGCCGGGCGCGATGACGTTCAAGAGGACGATAAGAGTAATATCATCATGGCACGCCCTTAATATTGTAGTCTGAGTGAAAATTGGAGAACGTTGACTCTGGGTGATGTCCCCCGCAACAATCTGGGGGGTCGGCGATTGTGCAGCTCAGCCGCATCAGAGTTGCCAAAGAGCCGCAGGTTGCCGACCCCTGTCCTAAGGGATCCCGAGGCGTTCCCAGGCCGTGTCCTGGGCCTTCCCCTGTGGTCTCCTACTGGTCGGACGTGCCCTAAACATTTCCCTAGGGAGGCGTTCGGGTGGCATCCTGACCAGATACCCGAACCACCTCATCTGGCTCCTCTCGATGTGAAGGAGCTGCGGCTTTACTCTGAGCTTCTCCTGGATGACAGAGCGTCTCACCCTATCTCTAAGGGGGAGCACCGCCACCCTACGGAGGAAACTCTTGTCAGTCGCTTGTACTCGTGATCCTGTCCTTTTGGTCATAACCCAAAGCTCATGACCAGAGGTGAGAATAGAGATGGATCGACCAGTAAATTGTGAGCTTTAACTTCCGGCTCACCACGACGGACCGATAGAGTGTCCGCATTACTAAAGACGCCGCACCGATCCGCCTGTCGACCTCATTATTCACTCTTCCCTCACTCGTGAACAAGACCTCAGAGTACTTGAACTCCTCCACCCTTATCTGGGCGAGAACCATGGACTTGGACTTGGAGGTGCTGATTCTCATTCCAGTCGTTTCACACTTATCATTTTATAACTATTGTATTCAGGCATGTCATTTTTCCGTCTAAAGTCGGAATTCTGTCTTTTTTAATCTCGGGGGGAAAAAGTGTCGACCAATCAACTACGGCGTAATATAATATTACGATGTAGTTGATTGGTCGATGTGTTCCTTGTGACCCATCAGGACATCTGTTATGAATGATGACGTCATCACCGCCATTTTCCAAATGTAAACGATGTCGGTTCTCGAGAGTAAGGACGCTTCACGAGTAAAAGAAATTGATAAACATGTCAAAAATAATTTTGATGGGACTGGATGGAAAGGGAAATCACTGATACTGTTGGGAAGAAGGAAGTTACAACTTTGTTCGGCGATTTTATTTGGAAAATCGATCGTCCCGTAAAAGTTTTGTGCAGGTGGTGTCATGATAATATTGACTATGGATCACGAGGTTTCAAGGCTTTGGAAGTACATGCGAAACGCCAAAAACATATGAAACAACTTGAAGCAAGGAAAACTAACTCTTCACTAGCTGGTACTTTTGGATGTCGACCGAAAGTGAACAAACCTTACGGACTTCATCATTTGTTTACATCGACAACTGCCGTAGACATCGAGAGGAAAGATCCACCCAAACAACCCACTTGCTTAAAATGGCGGCGCGCATGGACGCGACGTTTCAGGCTCTCCCCTTAGGTGCATTGTTTTTATTGTTTTTATATAGTTTATTACTAGCCCAGTCAGCAACTTGCTGGGCGAAGGTTATGTACAGCCGAAACGATTTGTTGGAGATTGGATTGCGGTCTGAGCAGACTATTTCGGTGGATTTTACAAGCCGACACAACATCCCAGAGGAGTTAGCACGTAGCCCTGGAGCTCCATGGCTACTGTGCCCGGCGAGGAGGAGGCGGAGGCGAAGACGCCGTGGCCGAAGGGGCGGCGTGTTAGCCAGACTAAAAATGAACCCAAACAGACCACCGATACCAAGTCTATTCCTGGCTAATGCGAGGTCGCTCGCTCCTCATGGTGAAGAGGACAAGATGGACGAGGTGAGGCTCCGTGTAGCACAAAACACTGTGATGGACAGCTGCGCCCTATTGTTTACGGAAACCTGGCTAACGTCCTCAATACCCGACGCTAGCATGGAGCTAACCGGTCACACAGCACACAGACAGGACAGAAACGCAGTGTCTTCCGGCAAGCGGCGTGGGGGTGGACTGCTAACCTACCTAAACAACAAGTGGACTTCTGATTCAAAGGTAGTTAACAGCCACTGTTCCCAAGATCTGGAATATTTTACAGTTAAATGCCGACCCTTCCATCTAGCCAGGGAGCACTCTGCTGTCCTGATCACAAACGTGTATATAGCTCCCGATGCTAACGCTAGCACGGCGCTAGCTCTGTTGCACGATACAATCAGTGCACAACAGAACAAATATCCCGACGGCATCCACATCATAGCGGGGGACTTTAATCATGTCGACCTGAAAAAAGTGCTCCCCAAACTTCACCAGCATGTGAAGTGTGCTACGAGGGGAGCTAACACACTGGACAAAGTCTATTCCAACATAAAAAAAGGATATAGAGCCAAACAACTTCCCCAATTAGGCAAGTCTGACCACATATCCCTGCTCCTTTTGCCAGCTTACACACCAATAAGAAAAAGTGCTCCTATCACAACCAAAACGGTCAAAACATGGCCGGAGGGAGCCATGGAACAGCTGCAGGACTGCTTTGATACAACAGACTGGTCAGTTTTTGAAAACCCAGACTTGGAGCAGTACACAGAAGCAGTCCTGGGGTACATCAAACAATGCATAGACACTGTCACAGTGGACAAGCGCATCCGAGTCTACCCCAACAGGAAGCCCTGGATGACAAAAACAGTCCAGGGCCTACTCAAAGAGAGAGACAGTGCCTTCAAAGCGCAGGACCTGGCACTCTACAGTGCTGCCAGAGCCAATCTGAAGAGAGGCATCAGAGAGGCAAAAGCTGAACATAGGAGGAAAATGGAAGCCCACCTGCAGAGCAACAACACCAAGGAGGTATGGAAAGGAATAAAAGACATGACCAACTTCAGACCCAGTAACCCTTCGGCTGACGACGACGCCTCTCGAGCGGGGGAGTTAAACAGCTTCTTCGCCCGATTTGAGAGAAAAACACCTGCAGCCGTCACAACACCCCCACCCAACACCCACAGCAGCTACACCCTCACACTGGAGGAGCATGAGGTGAGACGCACGCTGAAGGCAGTGAACCCGAGGAAGGCTACGGGCCCAGATGGAGTCCCGGGACAGGTACTAAGAGACTGTGCAGACCAGCTGGCCGGAGTATTTACGAAGATCTTCACCCAGTCCCTCTCCCAGGCCGTCATCCCATCATGCCTGAAGACTTCCACAATAATCCCGGTGCCGAAGAAGAACTCTGTCAGATGTCGGAATGACTACCGTCCAGTAGCACTTACACCTATAGCTATGAAGTGCTTCGAGAAGCTGGTACGGACCCATATCACCTCAGTCCTCCCTCCCGAGCTCGACCCACACCAGTTTGCCTACAGAGCCAACAGGTCCACAGAGGACGCCATCGCCACAGCCCTACACTCCTCCCTGGGTCACCTGGAGACGGGGGGAAGCTACGTGCGGCTGCTTTTTGTGGATTATAGCTCGGCATTTAACACCATTATTCCTGATAGACTGGTGTCCAAACTGTCAGACCTGGGTCTCTCGAACTCCATCTGCATGTGGATTAAGGACTTCTTATCCAACCGCCCCCAGAGGGTGCAGTTGGGTCGCCAAATGTCATCAAGCCTGCACCTCAGTACCGGCTCTCCACAAGGCTGCGTGCTGAGCCCCCTTCTCTACTCCATCTACACATACGACTGCACACCTGCCCACTCCAGCAACTCCATCATCAAATTTGCGGATGACACCACCGTAGTGGGGCTCATCTCGGAGGGAGACGAGGCTGCATATCGGGATGAGGTGGAGAAGCTGTCGGATTGGTGCAAAGTCAACAACCTGGCCCTGAACACCTCCAAGACCAAGGAGCTGGTCATAGACTTCAGGAGGAAAAAAACGGACATCCTGCCCCTGATCATCAGTGGTGACTGTGTGGAGAGGGTCTCCGACTTCCGCTCCCTGGGAGTCCACCTGGCCAACGACCTATCCTGGAGCACCAACACCACGGCTACCATCAAGAAGGCACACCAGAGACTGCACTTCCTGAGAATACTCAGGAACAACCACCTCTCACAGGAACTGCTGGTGTCCTTCTACCGGTGCTCCATTGAGAGCATCCTGACCTACTGCATCTGCGTGTGGTTCAGCAGCTGCACGGCCGCAGAGAGAACGGCGCTCCAGAGAGTCATAAAGACCGCCCAGAAGTTAATCGGATGCCCCCTCCCCTCCCTGGCTGACCTGTACAGCTCCCGCTGTCTCAGGAAAGCACAGAGCATCCTGAAAGACCCATTCCACCCCGGGCACAGCCACCTGGAACTGCTACCCTCAGGCAGACGCTACAGGGTGCTAAAAGCGAGCACCAATAGACTAAAAAATGGCTTTTACCCAAGTGCCATAGTAGCACTAAACAGGCACTGAGTGTCCATATGTCCATCATGTCCTCATGTGTAATGTTTAAATGTTTTTCTATTTTTTTGGACTACAATGTGAAATAATGTTTTATGTATGTGTGTATATGTATTCATATGCATGCAGATATGCATCTGTGTGGATACATATACATATACATATATACATCTGTCATCTCTATCTTTTTTTTTTAATTTTTTTTTTTTTTATTTATTTATTTATTTATTTTTTTTTTAATTTATACTACCATGTTGTATATGCACCTTAGGAGGAGCTGCTCCAATTTCGTTGTTCTTTGAACCTGTTCATTGCAATAATGACAATAAAACTCTATTCTATTCACTTCAGTTGCAGACAGGGTACTTAATAATGAGGTAAGCTAAAAAATATTTGCTTGCGAAATACGCATATTTGTTTTAAATATTAACCAATTATTGCTTTGCGAAATATAAATGGCTTTTTCTAAAAATAAAAAGCCATGTGAAAATGTATACTGAAAGTACAGTAATTCAAAGAGACGCATTATTGATTCCAGTTAACAATTTATTTGAAATAAATTTGCATATAATACTAGAGGCAGAAGTTGGCAGTGAAATCCAAAAAAGAAGCTACAAAAGCAGAGACCAAAAGGAAAATGCAGGCTGCTCAGAATTTTGCAAGGAAAGCTCATGTTAGGGCTCTCCGAGCGAGTAAATGTGTGAAGTGAACTGAAGTAATGTGGTAATACTGTAAATAAACTGTAGATAATAACACTGATCAATGTGACACCTGTGGATGTGAAATGAACACAAGATGTAAATATTAGTGACTAAATACTGTTGGGACTGAACCATATACAGTGATTCATTAGGATAATTGGGGTATGTATGTTTTATTAATGATGTTTTCATGTCTTTAAACACTAAAATATTTTCTTCAAATGGTGCTGTCTTTGTTAATTTTAGCATGTTAAATTGGTGAAAAACCAGGAGCTTCGGGGGGCGTTGCCCCCATTGTCCCGCCACCAGGGCACCGCCCTGGACCTGGCTGGGGGCCTTCGACACCCAGACCCCCGGAAATGTTTTCAGTCTTTTTCATTGTGGTCAAATCACATGCCTGTGTATTTTAAATATATGTAATATGTTTTTAGAAAAGAGTATATATTTAATACCAAACCTGCAAGACAGTGCAAGACACCTTTTCTCCTCCAAACATATTGCTGGGTACTGTGGCCAAACAGCGCAATTTTTGTTTCATCTGACCACAGAACTTTCCTCCAGAAAGTCTTATATTTGTCCATGTGATGTCAGATGAAACAAAAAATGAGCTGTTTGGCCACAATACCCAGCAATATGTTTGGAGGAGAAAAGGTGAGGCCTTTAATCCCAGTAACACCATCCCTACTGTCAAGCATGGTGGTGGTAGTATTATGCTCTGGGCCTGTTTTGCTGCCAATGGAGCTGATGCATTACAGACAGTAAATGGGAGAATGAAAAAGGAGGATTACCTCCAAATTCTTCAGGACAACATAAAATCATCAGCCTGGAGGTTGGGTGTTGGGCGGAGTTGGGTGTTCCAACAGGACAATGACGCCAAAAAACGTCAAAAGTGGTAAAGGAATGGGTAAATCAGGCTAGAATTAAGGTTTTAGAATGGCCCTCCCAAAGTCCTAAATTAAATGTGTGAACAATGCTGAAGAAACAAGTCCATGTCAGAAAACCAACACATTTAACTGAACTGCAGCAATTTTTGTCAAGAGGAGTGCTCAAAATTTCAACCCGAAGCTTGTGGATGGCTACCAAAAGCGCCTTATTGCAGTGAAACTTGCCAAGGGACATGTAAACAATAATTAACATTGCTGTATGTATACTTTTGACCCAGCAGATTTGGTCACATTTTCAGTACATCCGGGACATGCGCTTTGCTGATGATGCCACCGTCATTTCGCACACTGAACCAGAACTCCAGTGCCTTATGGACAGATTTTCCCTGGCCCGCAAAGACTTTGGGCTTTCCATCAGCCTAAACAAGACCAATGTGCTGAGTCAGGAAGTGGACACTCCACCAGCCATCACAATTGATAAGCACCAACTCAAAATAGTACACCAATTTACTTACCTGGGATCCACCATCAGTGACAATCTGTCCCTTGATGGTGAGATCAACAAACGTATCGGCAAAGCTGCCACAACCCTTGGGCGCCTCACAACCCGCGTCTGGGAGAACCGGAAGCTGACAACTCCTACCAAGATGGCAGTTTACAACGCCTGCATTGTCAGCACTCTTCTCTACGGCAGCGAAACATGGACAACATACTCCAAACAGGAGCGCAAACTGAACACCTTCCACATGTGCTGCCTTCGCCGCATCCTCGGCATCCATTGGGGAGACAAGGTGACGAATGCCCAAGTCCTCCAACGCGCTGGTCTTCCTACCATGTTCACGCTGCTCAGACAACGCAGGCTGCGTTGGCTCGGCCACGTGTGCCGTATGGAGGATGGACGTATCCCAAAGGACATCCTGTATGGCGAACTTGCCTCTGGCAAGAGATCTGTTGGCCGGCCGAAACTGCGCTTCAAAGATATCTGCAAGCGGGACATGAAAGCCCTGGACATAAACACTGAACATTGGGAAGATGTAGCGGCTGACCGCAGCAAATGGCGCAGTGTCCTTCACAAACAGCTGAAGACTGGCGAGGAAAAGATCCATGCCACAGCCAATGAAAAAAGAACCAAGCGGAAGACAAGCACTCCTGCAGTTGCGCCTTCCAGCTACATCTGCAGTAAATGCGGCCGTGTTTGCCTCTCCCACATCGGACTCATCAGCCACAGCAGGCGTTGTCGCTGAGTTTAAACTTGACCTCTGGACTGGCGCAGTATCCATAGTCGTTACGACTGACGGAGGCCTTTGATGTATACTTTTGACCCAGCAGATTTGGTCACATTTTCAGTACACCCATAATAAATTCATTAAAGAACCAAACTTCATGAATGTTTTGTGACCAACAAGTATGTGCTCCAAATACTCTATCACAAATAAATAAGAGTTTTAGAAATGATTGGAAACTCAAGACAGCCATGACATTATGTCCTTTACAAGTGTATGTAAACTTTTGACCGCGACAGTAGGTGACTCCTATTAACTGCAATGTTTTATCATATTTAAAATCCTAAAAAAAAAGATGTGTTCTTGTCTCTCATAATGATTATGAATGATAGGCAACATTAAAAAAAGTGTGGTTCCCCTTTTAGTAGTTTGCTACGTAAACTAAGCTGCATCCATGCTGGCATTGAAACAGGAGTTGAAAAAAAAAAGACAAACTAATATATTATCCCCCCACAGGTATGACACCATCACCAACCAGTGGGAGACGGTGTCGCCGCTGCCCAAGCCGGTGCACTCGGCGGCGGCCACGGTCTGTGGCGGCAAGGTGTACGTGTTTGGCGGCGTCAACGAGGCGGGCCGCTCAGCGGGGGTGCTGCAGTCCTACGTGCCGCAGACTAACACCTGGAGCTTCATAGAGTCACCCATGATAGGTGAGTGGCGGACACACAAAGATGCGTACGTTGTTTTCCAACAAGTGTTTTTGTGTTCACGTAGGACATCTTTAAACAAAGTTACGTCCACTACAGTGGACATTTGTGGGGTGAGGGTTTGTACTTCTCAAATGTGCAAGTGCGACAAAACAAATAGAGGATGTGAAGTTGTGCACAATTATTAGTAACACTTCTCCACAGGGAAACTGTACCAAAGATGTTTGTTTTTTTTGCGAGGTCCCGTCAACACACAACACTCATTACTGTGTGCTCGACACCCGGGGCCAAACAATAACATCAATCACTACTTTCTGCCTGTGGTGGATGGAGCCTCAGTGGGCTGCATGGAGGAACCAGCAGGTGACTTTAACTTCATCGCCGCAGCAAAGGGAGCCTTTTGGTTTTTTTTGCTAAAACAACACAAATATTATCAAAACATCACCTTTGTCAGCTGTGAGATGGTTGTCTGATTCTACTGAAATTATATTCTAGATCAGGGGTCACCAACGCGGTGCCCACGGGCACCAGGTAGCCCGTAAGGACCAGATGAGTAGCCCGCTGGCCTGTTCTAAAAATAGCTCAAATAGCAGCACTTACCAGTGAGCTGCCTCTATTTTTTTTTTTTTTTATTTACTAGCAAGCTGGTCTCATTTTGCTCGACATTTTTAATTCCAAGAGAGATAAAACTCAAATAGAATTTGAAAATCCAAGAAAATATTTTAAAGACTTGGTCTTTACTTGTTTAAATAAATTCATTAATTTTTTACTTTGCTTCTTATAACTTTCAGAAAGACAATTTTAGAGAAAAAATACAACCTTAAAAATGATTTTAGAATTTTTCAACACGTATAACTTTTTACCTTTTAAATTCCTTCCTCTTCTTTCCTGACAATTTAAATCAATGTTCAAGTAAAAATTTTTTTTCTATTGTAAAGAATAATAAATACATTTTAATTTAATTCTTCATTTTTGCTTGTTTTTTTGACGAAGAATATTTGTAAAATATTTCTTCAAACTTATGATGATTAAAATTCAAAAACATTATTCTGGCAAATCTAGAAAATCTATAGAATTAAATTAAAATCTTATTTCAAAGTCTTTTGAATTTTTTTTTTTTTTGTTCTGGAAAATCTAGAAGAAATAATAAAATTAATCTTACTCAGGAAAAATTACTAATGATGTTCCATAAATTCTTTTTTTTAATTTTTTTTCAAAAAAGATTCGAATTAGCTAGTTTTTCTCTTCTTTTTTTCGGTTGAATTTTGAATTTTAAAGAGAGGAAATTGAAGATAAACTATGTTTCAAAACTTAATTTTCATTACTTTCGTGTTTTCTCCTCTTTTAAACCGTTCAATTAAGTGTTTTTTTTTTCCATCATTTATTCTCTCCAAAAAACCTTCCGTAGAAGGAAAAAAAATATACGACGGAATGACAGACAGAAACACCCATTTTAAAAAAAATATTTATCTGTTTCTATATATATATTTATTGTGAGAAATCATTAAGATGATCAGTGGTTCCACAAAGATAAATATAACTAATTATTAATAATAACATAGAGTTAAAGGTAAATTGAGCAAATTGGCTATTTCTGGCAATTTATTTAAGTGTGTATCAAACTGGTAGCCCTTCGCATTAATCAGTACCCAAGACGTAGCTCTTGGTTTCGAAAAGGTTGGTGACCCCTGTTCTAGATCTTGATGAATTATAATGTGCTGTGATGACTTTTTAAAGATTTACTAACTAAGGGTGCTCCGAGCCGATATTAATATCAGCAAAAGAAGCATGTATCAAATGATATCGACTTGCATGTAAAATCTCCAATACAAGCAGTCCTGCAGCGTGTTTACTTGTGCAAAGCTGGACAGCCACTTAACATCTAAAGGTCCTCCATCAAGCACACAAGGTTGGTCTTTTCCTGGGTATTAGTCAAGTCATTTACAAAAGGTAAACATAGGCTATAGGCTATTTGAAGCTAGCAGCTACACAGCAGCTAAGCACGCAATAACACACTAGCTAGACATATGTAATAAGTGTCCTAAATTGAACAATAATGCAATATAAAACATGTTTGTCAATATAAACAAGTATCGAAGTGCAAAACCAGTGAATTTGGCACGTTGGGTAAATGGTAATAAAAAAACAGAATACAATGATTTGCAAATCTTTTTCAACCTTCAATCTTTAGTGTAGGGCTGTAGTGCAACTGTGCATCATACTGTCAATTAACATAGCCTACTGTCCATCAACAACATCAGAAATACATTCATGCAATACAACATTGTAAATAAACATAAATGAACTGTAATAATCTTTTCCCCAACTTGTGTTTGAATCACAAACAATTTTTCCCTTCATCTACTTCTTTCTATTGCTGCTTTTGTACTGTAAATATGTTTGTCACTAATACTCAAATACAAGCAGATTAGTGTCCACTGGTTGTTCCTATTTGAAAGAGCCAAACACATGCCTCCGCCGGTCTGTAACAGAAATGAACTGCTGGCAGATTTCTCTCAGGTCAGTATTGTCCAGTTTTCCCTGATGGACATGGTATTCAGTCTTACTTGTGTCATGGTGGTTCTAAGTCATGTTTTAAGTCTCCTTAAAAATGATAATCTATTGAGGTTTTATTGTATTTCCACCACAAAGTTTTGTTAATTGGTATTTTCAAACCATTGCTCACTTCTACACAAATACATGAAACAAAAAAATAATTAAAAAAATCACAGCGTAGGCCATCACTCCGCCTCAGGCACGTATGACTGGTATGAATGGAAGTTGTTGTCATGTATCCATGACAACGGACTGTTGCAGTCCGTAGTAAAAGACAGCTGATGTTTTTAAGATGTTAAAAAACGGACTAAAGTAGTTGAATTCACATGTTTAAGGTTAACTTTCACCTCCGGGGAGGGTTAACAATGGCAGAGGGGACTAACATTGACTGTCACCTGAAGAAAAGCGGAGGAAAAGACGAGATGCAGTGCTAATTTGGAGCTAACGTCTGGATAGGTTGGACTATTTTTTCCACAGTGAGGCTATTTTATTGGATAGTATGTATTTCTGGTTGATTAAAACTACATTAAATTGATTGAGTATTCCTATTTCATATTGCCTTTATTGGTAACAGTTTTATAAAAGCAATATATCACTCCAGTCCATGGTATATGCTCATTATAGCACTCTAAGGGGCGTGACTGGAGTGATATATTGTTTAATTATTCAATATTGTTGAGCCTCTACACACCCTTGAAGTAACTTACAGTTTGACTCCTAAATAAGTCTCTTATATCCAGTTTTCTTTTAATTGACATCCTTCAAAACCTACAGCACACACGCACGCAAACAGACACAAACACAATGTAAATCACAGCACTGATATTAAAATCCATCTAGCTACCGTGTGCCAGGAACAACAAATGCCGAACATGTTGACAAATTACACTGACAGTTACACCCCCTCTTGTCCAGTCGCTAGCAACTAGCATGTAGGCTAGCTTTTACAAGCAGGAGTGACAGCGGGGACAGCCAATCACACGTAAGTTAGCATGAAACTGTCAACCAATAAGGGAGCGATATTTAGGTTGGAAGCGGGACTTCTAGCAGAGACCGACATTTAACCCTTTCTGTGCCATAATCATTGACTAAACATTACGGGCAGCGCTTGTATTGATAGTGACTACACAGTAGCGGCTGGATATTGGTAGGGACGTGTCCCTAGCGTCCCTACCCAATTCTACGCCCTTGGGAACACCCCACAGGTAAACAGGCTAATTGGGACCAGGGGGGTATAAAAGCAGCTTCCATGAAATTCTCCGCCATTCACAAACAAGGAAGGGCGAGGGTCACTACTTTGTGGACAAATGTCAAAGTTAAGGTTAAAGTACCAATGATTGTCACACACACACTAGGTGTGGTGAAATTTGTCCTCTGCATTTGTGTGAGCAAATTGTTCAGGAACAACATTTCTCTTTCAACATTTCATGAGCTATTGCAAGGAATTTAGGGATTTCCCCATTTACAGTCCATAATATCATCAAAAGGTTCAGAGAATGTGGAGAAATCACTGCATGTAAGCAGCAAGGCCAAACACCGACGTGACCTTCAATCTTTCAGGCGGTACTTCATCAAAAACTGATGTTGTGTAAAGGATATCACCACATGGGCTCAGGACCACTTCAGAAAACCACTGTCAGTAACTGCAGTTCCTCGCTACATCTGTCAGTACAACAGCGTGGCTTCTTAGTAAAAGAGTGCAGGTACTAGACTGGCCTGCCTGTAGTCCAGACCTATCTCCCATTGAAAATGTGTGGCGCATTATGAAGCGTAAAATACGACAACGGAGACCCCAGACTGTTGAACAACTTAAGCTGTACATCAAGCAAGAATGGGAAAGAATTCCACCTAAAAAACTTCAACAACGTTTAGTGAGTGTTGTTAAAAGGAAAGGCCATGTAACACAGTGGTAACAATGCCCCTGTGACAACTTTTTTGCAATGTGTTGCTGCCATTAAAATTCTAAGTCAATGATTATTTGGAAAGAAAAACTAAGTTTCTCAGTTTGAACATTAAATATCTTGTCTTGGCAGTATATTCAATGGAATATAAGTTGAAAAGGATTTGCAAATTATTGTATTCTGTTTTTATTTACGGATTACACAACGTGCCAACTTCACTGGTTTTGGGTCGTGTATTATGGTTACGGATACATTACATCATTATATACAAACCCCGTTTCCATATGAGTTTGGAAATTGTGTTAGATGTAAATATAAACGGAATACAATGATTTGCAAATCCTTTTCAACCCATATTCAGTTGAATGCACTACAAAGACAAGATATTTGATGTTAAAACTCATAAACTGTATTTTTTTTGGCAAAAATAATTAACTTAGAATTTCATGGCTGCAACACGTGCCAAAGTAGTTGGGAAAGGGCATGTTCACAACTGTGTTACATCACCTTTTCTTTTAACAACACTCAATAAACGTTTGGGAACTGAGGAATCTAATTGTTGAAGCTTTGAAAGTGGAATTCTTTCCCATTCTTGTTTTATGTAGAGCTTTAGTCGTTCAACAGTGCGGGGTCTCCGCTGTCCTATTTTACGCTTCATAATGCGCCACACATTTTCGATGGGAGACAGGTCTGGACTGCAGGCGGGCCAGGAAAGTACCCGCACTCTTTTACTACGAAGCCACGCTGTTGTAACACGTGGCTTGGCATTGTCTTGCTGAAATAAGCAGGGGCGTCCATGATGACATTGCTTGGATGACAACATATGTTGCTCCAAAACCTGTATGGACCATTCAGCATTAATGGTGCCTTCACAGATGTGTAAGTTACCTATGCCTTGGGCACTAATACACCCCCATACCACCACAGACGCTGGCTTTTGAACATTGCGCCTATAACAATCCGGATGATTATTTTCCTCTTTGTTCCGGAGGAACAAAGAGGAAACAGTTTCCAAATATAATTTGATATGTGGACTCGTCAGACCAAAGAACACTTTTCCACTTTTCATCAGTCCATCTTAGATGAGCTCGGGCCCAGCGAAGCCAGCGGCGTTCCTTGGTGTTGTTGATAAATGGGGTTTGCTCTGCATAGCAGAGTTTTAACTTGCACTTATAGATGTACCAACCAACTGTAGTTACTGACAGTGGTTTTATGAAGTGTTCCTGAGCCCTTGTGGAGATATCCTTTACACACTGATGTCTGTTTTTGATGCAGTACCGCCTGAGGGATCAAAGGTCCGTAATATCATCGCATACGTGCAGTTATTTCCCCAGATTCTCTGAACCTTTTTTATGATTTTACGGACCGTGGATGGTAAAATCCCTAAATTCCTTGCAATAGCTCGTTGAGAAATGTTGTTCTAAAACTGTTCGACAATTTGCTTACAAATTGGTGACCCTCGCCCCATCCTTGTTTGTGAATGACTTAACATTTCATGGAAGCTGCTTTTATACCCAATCATGGCACCCACCTGTTCCCAATTAGCCTGCACACTTTTGGGATGTTCCAAATAAGTGTTTGATGAGTATTTATCAACTTTATCAGTATTTATTGCCACCTTTCCCAACTTCTTTGTCACGTGTTGCTGGCATCAAATTCTAAAGTTAATGATTGTTTGCAAAAAAAAAATGTTTATCAGTTTGAACATCAAATATGTTGTCTTTGTTGCATATTCAATTGAATATGGGTTGAAAAGGATTTGCAAATCATTGTATTCCGTTTATATTTACATCCAACACAATTTCCCAACTCATATGGAAACAGGGTTTGTACATTACATCATTACAGTTACAGATAGAAAAGGTGGAGGTGTATCAGAAATGATCCAGTGACAAAACTCATGTCTGCACTCTTCGATGTTACGTTGCTGTCCGTGATATACAGTATGTCAACTAGTATGTTGGACAAGTGCAGTGACAGTGTGGATGTAAAAAGTGGATAAAGTAAAAAATAGTGACCGGCATTGACAAAACACAGCTCATTAGCATTAAAGCTACAGACACACAAATAGGTGTGTTGTCAGTCGTGATTACTAAAAACACTTTACACTGTATCACACTTCCAATACACTATTGTGTACCTCTGACGTCTCCATTCACGCTAACAGTTGTACACTTGAACAAAACACTGTCTTGTGCAACAAAAGCTCACAATTTCAACACACACATCTCCAAGTGTTGGCATTTAGAGAGACAGCTGCACTGACCTTTATGCCGACGAGCAACCACGTTTCATAAATACTTTACAGCAAGCGAGGGAGGGAAGGGGTGAGAGGGGGATGGGTGGTCAGCATACAGATGTAAGCAACAAACACACACACACACACACACACAGGAGATTGATGACTGTAGAGTAGTATTTTTGTTTGCCGTTTCTTGTTCAAGCTGCGAAATATCACAAGATGAGGGTTTGTAGGCCCTGCAACACGCACACACACTTTGGAAAGGTGTGTGCGGAAAGGAGGCCCGTAATCCAACCATTACTACTAGCCATAATTATTACTGCACATTGGAACATACTTGTTATATAATTCATGTCTACCTCTGCCTGGCGGGTGTGTATGTCGGATACTACTACTCTCCTGTTAATACCGTGTGCGTGTGTGTGTTTGAACGTTACATAACTAGTATAGCCTCGCTCACATCTGCCTGAGCAGTAGCCAATTACAGTAAGGGGTTAGGCCACATTATTAGGTACACCCCTCCCGCAGAATTGAACTTTGTTGTATTTTTGTCAGGCGTGTTCTGGGATGTTGTCTTGTACAGTGGGGCAAAAAGTATTTAGTCAGCCACCGATTGTGCAAGTTCTCCCACTTAAAATGATGACAGAGGTCTGTAATTTTCATCATAGGTACACTTCAACTGTGAGAGACAGAATGTGAAAAAAAATCCAGGAATTCACATTGTAGGAATTTTAAAGAATATATTTTTGTAAATTGTGGTGGAAAATAAGTATTTTGTCAACTATTCAAAGCTCTCACTGATGGAAGGAGGTTTTGGCCCAAAATCACACAATAAAAGGCCCCATTCATTCTTTCCTTAACACGGATCAATTGTCCTGTCCCCTTAGCAGAAAAACAGGCCCAAAGCATAATGATTCCACCCCCATGCTTCACAGTAGGTTTGGTGTTCTTGAGATGCAACTCAGTATTCTTCTTCCTCCAAAGGCACTGAAAATTGGGAGTCTTCACGAAAAATCGAGGTTATAGAAGTATGATGCTGTAAAGCGGCATTCATATAAAACTCGCGGGCCGCACCAACATTAAATTTTCATATTAAGGTGCGGGCGGGCCACAAAATTACGTCTCGCGGTCTGCAATTGGCTCGCGGGCCACAAAATAACGTCTTGCGGTCTGCAATTGGCCCGCGGGCCGCGTGTTTGAGACCCCTGATCTTGATCTTGAATCAAGCTTGAGTTTGTAAATCTGGCTAATATTTGTTGACGTAAAAGCAGATGTGACAGAACCTATTACATACTGTACTATATTAAACTACTGTATATTTTATACACTGTAACAAAATACTGTATATATTATATACTGTACTGTAATAAAATACTGTATATATTATATACTGTACTGTAATAAAATATTGTATATATTATATACTGTACTGTAATCGAATACTGTATATATGTACTTTACTATATTAAACTACTGTATGTATTATATACTGTACTGTAATCAAATACAGTATATATTATATACTGTACTATTATAAACTACTGTAAATATGTACTGTGCTAGATTAAACTGCTGTACATACTACTGTATATATTATGTACTGTACTATATTAAACTATTGTATATATTTTATACTGTACTGTAATAAAATATAGTATATATTATATACTGTACTATAATTAACTACTGTGTATATTATGTACTGTACTAGATTAAACTACTGCATATACTATATACTACTGTATATATTATGTACTGTACTGTAAAAAATTAAACTACTGCTTATATTATTGTACTGTACTATATTAGACTACTGTATATATGACATACTGTAATGTAATACAACTCTTTCAAACTAATGTATATATTATATACTGTACCATTTATAAAGTACTGTATATATTATATACTGTACATTATTAAACTACTGCATATATTATGTACTGTACTATATTAAACTACGGTAACTAGTATTTACTGTACTATATAAACTACTGTGTGTATTATATACTACCCTATATATTACGTACTGTACTATATTAAACTACTGTATAATGTAGTATAATAAACTACTGTATTATTTACTATACTGTATTAAACTACTATATATACTTTATACTATACTACATGAAACCACTGTATATATTTATTCTATACTGTAATATAATAAACTACTGTATTATATAGTGTACAGTATTTAACTACTGTATATACCACAGACTATGAGGAAAAAACAGTGGGGACATGTTGTTAGTTGTTACACATAAGCATTCAAACATCCATCCGTCCATCCATTTTCCTACCGCTTGTCCCATTCGGGGTCGCGGGGGGTGCTGGAGTCTATCTCAGCTGCATTCGGGCGGTACACCTTGGACAAGTCACCACCTCATCACAGGGCCAACAGAGATAGACAACATTCACACTCACCTTCCATGGTGTAAAATATGCACATGCAGTCAATAAGTACTCATTGTTGTTCACGCCATGTTGGCGTGTGTGTGCTTCACTTGGTGTCCGACAACAACAAGAAGGAGGGAGAGGGTTTGAGAATGTGTGGAAAATCCAACATGAAAAAGTAGTTGTGTGTGTGAGAGAGCATCACAGACACACAAAAGTAAGACTGCTGCTGGCTTGTCTCCAGATAACAAACACGCACCAGCAGTGAGTCTCAATGGTCTGGTGTACATCCTGGGAGGAGCCTACGCCAGGGCCACCACCATCTATGACCCCGACAAAGGAAACATCAAGGCGGGGCCCAACATGAACCATTCCAGACAGTACTGCAGGTAACACACTTTATCAACACATTCAATGTTCTTTTTTAATAATGACATGTCAGAGCTGCAGTGTGGGTCATGATTTAAGAAAGAATGGATTTGTAAGTATTCTTTAGCATTTATATAATATGTGGCGTTATATTTGTAATTAATAGTTTTGTATTTTGTCAACTTTTCATTTATTGGATTTTACTTTTTTGTTATATTTTTCCATTTAAAGGGGGGTGCATTAGGGGGTGGCGGGGGGGGGGGGGGGGGGGGATTTTGCCAATGGTTCACAATCATTATGAGACACAAGAAAACCAAATATATTTTTCTTTTTTTTTTTTGCATTTGAACATGTAAAAATCAGCTTTTGGATGGCTAGCAATGTAGCTAATCGGAGCATTTAATTCTACCTTAAAATCACTTTATAAATACATTCAAAAACGTCAACAACACTTCATTTACATTCCGTAACCTGTATACCGCATTTTTCGGAGTATAAGTCGCACCTGCCAAAAATGAATAATAAAGAAGGGAAAAAAACATATATAAGTCGCACTGGAGTATAAGTCGCATTTTGTGGGGAAATTTATTTGATAAAACCCAACACCAAGAATAGACATTTGAAAGGCTATTTAAAAGAAATAAAGAATAGTGAACAGGCTGAATAAGTGTATGTTATATGACGCATAAATAACCAACTGAGAAGGTGCCTGGTATGTTAACGTAACATATTATGGTAAGAGTCATTCAAATAACTATAACATATAGAACATGCTATACGTTTACCAAACAATCTGTCACTCCTAATCGATAAATCCGATGAAATCTTATACAGTGGGGCAAAAAAAGTATTTAGTCAGCCACCAATTGTGCAAGTTCTCCCATTTAAAATGATGACAGAGGTCTGTAATTTTCATCATAGGTACACTTCAACTGTGAGGGACAGAATGTGAAAAAAAAAATCCAGGAATTCACATTGTAGGAATTTTAAAGAATTTATTCGGAAATTATGGTGGAAAATAAGTATTTGGTCAACCATTCAAAGCTCTCACTGATGGAAGGAGGTTTTGGCTCAAAATCTCACGATACATGGCCCCATTCATTCTTTCCTTAACACGGATCAATCGTCCGGTACCCTTAGCAGAAAAACAGCCCCAAAGCATGATGTTTCCACCCCCATGCTTTACAGTAGGTGAGGTGTTCTTGGGATGCAACTCATTATTCTTCTTCCTCCAAACACGACGAGTTGAGTTTATATCAAAATGGATACATGGATGATACAGCAGAGGATTGAGAGAACGTCATGTGGTCAGATGAAACCAAAACAGAACTTTTTGGTATAAACTTAACTCGTCGTGTTTGGAGGAAGAAGAATACTGAGTTGCATCCCAAGAACACCATACCTACTGTGAAGCATGGGGGTGGAAACATCATGCTTCGGGGCTGTTTTTCTGCTAAGGGGACCGGACGATTGATCCGTGTTAAGGAAAGAATGAATGGGGCCATGTATCGTGAGATTTTGAGCCAAAACCTCCTTCCATCAGTGAGAGCTTTGAATGGTTGACCAAATACTTATTTTCCACCATAATTTACAAATAAATTCTTTAAAATCCCTACAATGTGAATTCCTGGATTTTTTTTTCACATTCTGTCTCTCACAGTTGAAGTGTACCTATGATGAAAATTACAGACCTCTGTCATCATTTTAAAAGGGGGGGACTTGCACAATCGGTGGCTGACTAAATACTTTTTTGCCCCACTGTACGTCTAGTCTCTTAAGTAAATGAGCTAAATAATATTAATTGATATTTTACGGTAACGTGTTAATAATTTCACACATAGGTCGCTCCTGAGTATAAGTCGCACCCCCGGCCAAAATATGAAAAACTGCAACTTATAGTCCGAAAATAACGGTAATAACCAAGCTGTAGCGACATTGTTATTATAAGAGTGAACACTGAAGAACTATTTTTCTAGTGTACTAACACATTGGCGTGCTTTGGCATTAGCCGTAAAAGCTAACTACAGCAAGAGCTAAGCTCGCTTCTACGTCAACTATGATAGAACACCAATCTGTACTGAGTGAAACACATGAACAATCATATTCCAGTATCTGTAAAGTATTAGCTCACATTTCTTGTTTTGTTTGTACACAGCGAGTCAGACAGAGTGTGTACTGTAGTTGTAACAACGTGCGTGATGTGCTGCGTCTATCATGATCAATTTTGAAAAATGGCTCGCTCGATGGACAGTTGGTCCAGCTTGCCGGGCATGTTTTTTCCAGCTTATTTTGGGTAAGCACTCCAATTATATCAAAATAGCTTGTCTCCAAATTCCACATTTACAGGTCTCTGTCACACCGACATCACTCTCTTGGCTTCTGTTTCACCTTCTCTTTGTGCTCGCTTTTGTAAGCAGCAGTTCATCCTCTGTATATTCAGGTTAAAAAATATAAGGTTGTGAATCCTCATTTGTCCAAAAATAGTCGTCTTCGCTGTCTGTTACCAAGTTTGCCATGATTACAACAGTGTTCCCAACTTTGAGACTTATCGCTAAATGTGGTGACTTTCCAGTCCTCTCAGCTACTTTTTTGGTCAACAGCTACATGCGACAAATCTAGCTACTTTTTCCAGCGTAATTGGAGATTTTTTTTGAGTCTTGGAGACTGAGGTAAAAGCCTCATCAACAAGCAGGGACAGGTGCTGCCGGTCAGCTGGTGCTGCGAGCAGAGCGGAGATCCTCACAGGGAGGGAACTGCACATGCGCAAATCATTTGTCGTCTGGACTTTTATGGTTTGTTCCATTTGTAGAGGAGAGTCAGAATTTCCGTGTTCCTAAACAGAAGTTCCGACTGGAATTTTAAATGCAAAAGTTTCTTTACTGTCACACTTAATTAAATACATCACCTAATTTGATTTGCCTACTGTACACAGTTGAAAACTTACTCACCTCCTTATGTGTGTGTCTGTGACAAAAGTTGAACATGTCGCTAGCTCCTCATGTCAGGTCAGAGAGGAGACCCACATGCCTCCAGGCTGCAAATGAAATGCACATGTGCAAAGCTGCCACCGGGCTTAAAGAGCTAGGTGTAAAAATGTCTTCACTATCATGTCGAGCTAATATAAAATCACTGCAACGTCCCAATTCCATCGTTCATGTTAATGAGCCAGTCATTAGATATGGTTCGTTAGTTGATATCACAACCCTCCATTCTTTTCATCAAATTTATTACTTTTAACTTTTCTCAATGCAGAACAAAATTGATTAAAAAAAGAACCAAGAAACAAAAGAAGAAAGGTAATCTGCAGTTTTAATCATAATTATATATATTTTTTTCAACTCACTTTTGTAGCTTCTACAGCAGGAGTCCGGAACTTTTTTGGCTGAGAAAGCCATGAAAGCCAAATTTTTTCAAATGTATTTCCGTGAGAGCCATATGATATTTTTTTAACACTAAATACAACTAAATGCGGTTAAGCAAGACCAACATTTTTAGAGTATAATAAGTGTCTTATTATTTTTAATGACATTGTTATTCTAAAGCTAACCAATAATAAATTAAATACTTCTTACCTTTGATCCGACGTCTTGAACAGGTGCGGTAGAAAACGGATGGATGGATTAAAATGCATGAGAATGTTTTATTTTTTGAACGTTATTTTTAACACTGTGATTACTAGTGTAATTATTCATTAATTATTGTGTTAAGCAATGTCAGCTAAGATTTATCCGAGAGCCAGATGCAGTCATCAAGAGAGCCAC